>NC_081431.1:58836844-59118091 GCF_949786415.1 Peromyscus eremicus | reverse complement strand
AGAGAAGCTGAGGACACACAGCCTCCTCTCTCCTCCCCTTCCCTCTTCCCCAGCCAGCCTCAGCGACTATCCTTGTGGTGGTGGGGGGGTCGGGGTGGGAGTGGGGGTGCAGGAGAGAAGGGCAGACCCAGGGCACGCAGGCAGCAGGCTGGGAGAAACTTTGCCGTCTAAGGCTGTGGAATTCTCCCTCTGGCTTCCTCCTTAATCACTGCAGCTCGGCTATATCCCCAACTCGGAGCTTTAAAAGGTAGCCCCGCAGCAAGAAAGACAAACATGTCAGGGAGAAGAAGAGCGGCCAGCCGCAAGCTGGTGTAAGCACCTCCAACACAGGCTCTGGGGTAACCAAGGCACCACGACAAGGGAAAGTCCCCCACCCCCCCAAAAAAAAGAAAAACCAAACAAACCAGGCATAGGCCACATGGCAGAGATGGCTTCCAGATCCCCATCAAACACCGCCGGGGCCCACATTCCTGACCCCATAGAGAATTCTGCTCCCATTATAAACCTACCCAGAGAAGGAACGGCCAACGGCTGGTGGAGATGGTTTGATTAGTTTTTGGAAACTTTCTC
This sequence comes from Peromyscus eremicus, assembly GCF_949786415.1. Lineage (NCBI taxonomy): Eukaryota > Metazoa > Chordata > Mammalia > Rodentia > Cricetidae > Peromyscus > Peromyscus eremicus. The sequence continues at coordinate 59,117,521 of NC_081431.1, read as the reverse complement.
CTTTTAGCAGATCTGAAAAATCAGAGGCGTTGTGGCCTTTTGGGAAAAGAAATAAGTGCTAGAGCACTCATAGGTCTGAAATCCTAGCTTCTAAGATGGTACAAATGGCCTCTGAGGCCAGGTTGCTATGGTTTCCAGGAGGACAAATAGAGATTTGGCCCAAAGAGGGGTAGGAGGGGTACTGCCTTTTGCTTCCTATGGGAATAGTCTCAAGAAAGGAGGGTGTGTGCGAACTGAGGAGAAGGTTACAGGACACGGAACAAAATGTGTGCAGTCCCAATCTTCCTTCGAGCAAGAGGGAGAAGGGTCCCTGTAGGATAAGACCCTATCCAGGAGTGAGATCACTTTGGAAGGCCCAGGAAGGTGAGCACTTCTCACCGAAGCCTAGAGGCAGAGAGCGCAGAGCTGAGCTGCTCGGGAGAGCCTGGACCTGGAAAGACAAGTGAGGCCAACAGCCCAAAACTCTGCACGAAGGCACAGTGCCCCCAAATGAAGGTCTTCCCACCCCTATATGGCATTAACGCATGGTCTTCCCAAGTCTCCTGGTTGCTTCACCTTCTGACTCTCAAGGCAGAAGAATCGGATGGGCGGGTGCCAAGTGCCAGCCTGCTACCTCGTCCTCCCAGCAGGAGCTGTCAGCTGAACCCAGCCACCTGGCCAAGGAATTCCCTTCTAGGGCATGCGAGAGCGTTGTTTCTGAGATCCCTTCAAATGAGAGCAACAGAGCTCACTCACGCCAGCTTGCCTCCTCCTGGAGAGGTGACAGAGACGGAGTTGCTGAGGGTTCTGTCTTCTTCAGAAACAGTGACGTGGGTGCCACAGTACACAGGGGCTGTCATCAGCTGACCACAGCACACGAGGTCAACAAATCACAGTTCACCGACAAGTCCCCGGCCTTTTCTGGGAACAGATCCCTGCTTTCCTACCGACTACGGCACCAGTTCTCAACCTGTGGGTCGAGACCCCCTCAGGGGTTGAACGACTTTTTCATAGGGATCGCTTAAGACCATCTGCATATCAGATACCTACATTATGATTCATAAGAGTTGCAAACTTAAACTTACAGTTATGAAGTAGTGATGAAAATAATGTTACGGTTGGGGGTCACCACAGCATGAGGAACTGTACTAAGGGATCACAGCATTAGGAAGGTTGAGAACCACTGATCTAGAGCCTCACACACACAACTCACAGAATCCCAGCTTTGCAGAGAACTTTGGGGAAAGTAATATAAACCTCATGGCTTTACACAAATTGTTGAGTCGAACATGGGGTCCAGGCATTGGACAAACACGTTGCACGGTCTAGATGTGAAAGCAGGGTAGAGGCCGAGGAGGCTGAGGAAGTGGTCTGTATTAGGCATGGGCTGAAGGCTAGCGTTGCCTGCCTTTAGCTATTCATTCACACGTATCCAGCATCTCTGGGGCCATTCTGCTTGTGGCAGTCAGACTTCATGAAGGGGAGCTCATTCATAGCCCGGGCCTCCCCTTATGGGCTCAGCCCTATACCTTGAACAAAGAGGAACCTTCTGCTTTTTAAACCAGGATACCACCTACAGTTGTATAGGCTGTGCCCTGCACAAAAGTACCAAGTAAGGGGGTGGTTGGGACACAAAATCTACACTGTTTTTCAAATTAGCCTTGTCTCATGGGCTATATTCACCTTTCTAAAATCTTTACAAAGGAGTCTTACGGACTAACAGCTAATCTTACCTCTTGGCCTGGAATATTCTCTAGACCCACCAGACAGAACTCAAGCAATAAGTGAAAACCAGCAGTGCAGCCAGTTTGACCAGTGATATATACTAGAAGCAGAACTTAGGAGGCCAAAGCAGCCAGGGCCATGAGCCTTGGAGCCCAAGGCCTACAGCTCTGCACAGGAGACCAGGGCTATCACCCCTAGCCACGCTGCTGCCAGAGAGCTGATTCATGGTAGTCTGTCCCACTCCGCTCTCCCTGGGTCTTCCTGTCCCTTCCTGAACAACGCAGAGCGCCAAGTGAGCCACATCCAGGAGTCTGAGGCAGTCATGATTATGAGGCTAGCCTGGGTTACATAGACCCGATCTCCAAACCGCAATTCACTATACAGAAGCTGGAGTGTTCTAAAGGATTGCTTCCTTTGGGTGTGAAGGGTCAAGGGCTACAGTAAGAAGCCATTGAATAGTAGAAGTGAACTGCCTGTCCCTCTGCCATGGCTCCTGGCTCCTCTGGCAACCCTGTTCCCATGCTCCCCATCCTGGACCTGAGACAGAGTGGAGCAGGAGGACTCCGGGGTTCTCTGCTTTCAGACTCCTCCCAACTGTCTGAGGAATCTGTTTGCCATTTGTTAAGCCATGTCAGCAGGACTCGGCAGAGGCAGAAAGGGCAGTGAGGGATCACTTCCCAGTTTTTTTTTTTTAATTTTTATTTTGCAATACAATTAAGTTCTACATATCAGCCACAGATTCCCTTGTTCTCCCCCCTCCCGCCCCCTCACCTTCCCCCTAGCCTGCCCCCCATTCCAATCTCCTCCAGGGCAAAGCCTTCCCCACAGACTGAGATCAACCTGGTGGACTCAGTCCAGGTAGGTCCAGTCCCCTCCTCCCAGGCCGAGCCAAGGGACCCCGCATAGGCCCCAGGTTTCAAACAGCCGACTCATGCAATGAGCACAGGACCCGGTGCCACTGCCTGGATGCCTCCCAAACAGATCAGGCCAATCAACTGTCTCACCCACTCAGAGGGTCTGATCCAGTTGGTGACCCCTCAGCCATTGGTTCATATTTCATGTGTTTCCGTTTGTTTGGCTATTTGTCTCTGTGCTTTATCCGACCTTGGTCTCAACAATTCTCTCTCATATAAACCCTCCTCATTCTCGCTAATTGGACTCCCAGAGATCCACCTGGGGCCTAGTCATGGATCTCTGCATCCAGATCCCTCAGTAGTTGGATGAGGTTTCTAGCTCGACAATTAGGGTGTTTGGCCATCCCATCACCAGAATAGGTCAGTTCGGACTGTCTCTCGACCATTGCCAGCAGTCTGTTGTGGGGGTATCTTTGTGGATTTCTGTGGGCCTCTCTAGCACTTTGTTTCTTCCTATTCTCATGTGGTCTTCATTTACCATGGTCTCCTATTCCTTGTTCTCCCTCTCTGTTGTTGATCTAGCTGGGATCTCCCACTCACCCAAGCTCTCTTTCCCTCGACCCTCGCCCTTCACTACCCCCACTCATGTCCAGGCTGTTCATGTAGATCTCATTCCATTTCTCTGTCATTGGGCAATCCCTGTGTCTTTCTTGGGGTCCTGTTTTCCAGGTAGCCTGCCTGGTGTTGTGAGTAGCAGTCCAGTCATCCTTGTTCCACATCTAGTATCCTGTTATGAGTGAGTACATACCATGTTTGTCTTTCTGAGTCTGGGATACCTCACTCAGGATGATTTTTTCTAGATCCATCCATTTGTCTGCAAACCTCATGATGTCATTGTTTTTCTCTGCTGAGTAGTATTCCATTGTGTATATGTACCACATTTTGTTTATCCATTCTTCAGTTGAAGGGCATCTAGGTTGTTTCCATGTTCTGGCTATTACAAACAATGCTGATATGAACATAGCTGAACAAGTGCTCTTGTGGTGTGGTTGAGCATTCCTTGGGTATATGCCCAAGAGTGGTATAGCTGGATCTTGGGGGAGATGCACTTCCCAGGTTTTAAGGCACTCTGCCATTTGGTCTTTGTGACAATCTTTCAAGACAGGGCAGATTTTCATTACACGTGGGTCTCGATGAAGTGACTCACTAAGACCATACAACCATCCACACAGCCACAGGAAGAAGCCAGAAGCAGCTAAGAGATAGGACATGTTCCACGGCCCTATCGAGAAAGTAGAGGGAGCCAGGCCTGGGGGTACAGGCCCATAATCCTACCTACTTGGAGACTGAGTCAGGAGAACAGCCATTCACAAATACCAACGTCAGCGAGTTTTGAAAACCAAGAAGCTCCAGTCTTACTTGGGTTGCAGAGGGAGTTTAAAGTCGGCCCGGGCAGCAAGTGAGCTGGAGCGGGGACCAGGACCAGGGCCTTAAACAACTGGCTGGTCTATCCCTGGTCAAACTCAGTGAGAGCCCGTCTCAAGAGAAATAGAAAAGCCAGGCGTGGTATTGCCTCCCAGCTCAGCACCTGGGAGGTGGAAGCAGGAGGGTCCAGAGTTCAAGGCTACTCTGGGCTACGTGAGATCCCATCTCAAAGAAAGAAGGAGTATTGGGGATGTAGTTCCGTGGTAAAGCACTTGTCCAGCATGTGTGAGGCTCTTGTTCCAGGACCAGTTCCAGGAACACTGCCTCCCCACAAATACACATACACGAGAGAGCAGAGAGAGACAGATAAAAGGGGAGGGGCACACATAAAAAGGATTATTTCAGACAGTATACTGGAGCTAGGGGATTCCTGTCCTGGTGAGCTCAGAGGATTATTACAGGGTTCTCCGACTTCCTCCCGGAGGTGACTGTGAGGCATGCTGAGTCTATGTGTGATGTCTGTGTGTGTCATCGTCACCACTGGCCACGGACACCTTAAGGGTACAGATTGTGGTCTCGATAGAGGCTACGCAGCTACCGGTGCTCTGGGGGGAGGGGGGCCGTAAAAGGGAGAGCCACCGAGGAAGCGTCAGGGCAAGAAAGCGAGAGGGCTCTCTTCCTCAGGGAACTCCCAGTCTGGAGAAGTCTGAACGAAGGGCCCAAGGCGCACCCACCAGTGCTGCGCGGAGAGCCTGTGGTCACAGTACAGTGTGCACTCAGGAATTCTGGAGGCGCTGAGGCCAACGTGGAGCCCTGACGTGATAAAAGCAGACAAGGGGAAGAAGCGAGGAGAAAATAAAAACAAATGAACCCCCCCAGACGTTTTTAAAAGTGAAGAGGAAAGGTGGCTGTGGGGTCCTAGACTCTAGGAACGTGATCCCTGGGCTGCCAGGAGCACGTTCTCTGGCACGGGCAGGCTGAAGCAAGGCTGAGGTCCCAGGAAATCACTTCTCTCTAAGCAGCCCTCTGGGACCTATGTGATGTCATGCACTTCCTTGGAAAGAGGTCTCTGGAGTCAGGCGTAGTGGAGCTCACCTTTAATCCCAGCACCGGGAGGCAAAGGCGGATCTCTGAGTTCAAAGCCAGCCTGGTCTATATAGTGAGTTCCAGGACAGCAAGAACTATATAGTGAGATCCTGTCTAAAAAAAAAGAACACAAAAAACAAAAACCAAAAAGGTAAAAAAAGAAAAAAGTAAAGTAAAGAAATCTCTGGCGGGTGAAACTTAAGATTTTACACCTGCCCTCACTGTCTGCAAGAGCAGGCCTCCGGTTTCCTGCTTTTAAATGACTGCAGAATGTGCTGCGTCCAGTGTGTGAAAGGAGAGCCCCGGTGCTGAGAAGCGGGTCAGCACGAGGTACTGCACACTCACACAATAGAACTGTTATTCTGTTACTCAAGGAAGGAAACTCTGACACATTACAATACCGAGTCTCAAAAACCACGACACTAAGCGAAATAAGCCAGACACAAAAGGACAAGTACTGCGATTCTATTCCTGTGAGGGACCTAGAAGAGAGGCAGGAAGGGGAGTGCCGATTACCAAGGGTAGGGGTGAGGGAGAAGGTGCAGCATTGTTCAGAGGGAACATTTTCTGTTGAGTGGATGAAAAATTCTGGGGATGGATGGTGGTCATGGTTGCACAATAGCATGGCTGTACTTAATGCCAGTGAAAAGGGTAAGTTTCATGCTTTATATATTTTAACACACACACACACACACACACACACACACACACACACACACACACACACACTTAAGGAAAGAAAGCAAATACAAGAGCAGCACTGTATGTATGTAGTGCAGAACTCAGTTCAGGGCTTGAGCCCACCATGGTCACAGAGGTGAAAGGTCAGAGCTACAAAGAACAGTCACCATAGACAGTGGCCTCTGACATGCTCAGGCCTGGGAGACCAAGGAGAGCTTGGTAAACAACAGCACAAGGGTAACCTGGTGAGGCTGGGTGACCCAGCCACGGAAGGGAGAAACAGACAGGGCTTTCTAAATACAAAGAGGGTAGGAGGTGGCAGAAGGGCAGTGAGCATGCTGGGCAAGAGGGTGACCAATCAGCGGGGCGGTGGTGGTGCACATCTTTAATCCCAGCACTTGGAAGGCAGAGGCAGGCAGATCTTTGAGTTCCAGGTCAGCCTGGTCTACAGAGTGAGTTACCGGAAAGCCAGGGCTATGCAGAGAAACCCTGTCTCGAAGCCCCTCCTCCCCGCCCCCCCAAAAAAAATCACCTTCTGAAGGAACAGAGGAAAGAGCCAGGCTTCATCTCCTCTCACTTCCAAAGTCACCCCACTGTCTCCTCAGGAAACACAGACCTGATTGGAGTTAGGATTAGACCTACCCCAAGGCAGAGTCTCTAGGTTTTTAAGACTCCTACATTATCTCATTAGATCCCCAAAGGCCTTGGGAAAGAGGGTGCTACTGCTTCCATTGTTTTACAAGGAGAAAACTGTCCAACGCTTATCTGGGGACACACAGGAGCAGATCCAGAACCCACATCCAAGGTTGACAAAAAGCCGCATTGCCTCCAACAACCCTGCCTTTGAGATGCTTTCTAGGCATGGAGACTCTTTCCCAGGTCCCAGTCCCCTCCAAGTACTGTGCAGTGGTCAAGGACATGGGCTGGTTGAGTGCAGCCTGCTCACATTCCAGAGCCATCAGCCATCAGCATCACCTGTCTGACCTTGGTATAGTCAGTCTCTGGCTCCAAAGTTCGGGCATGGAAAATCACACACACACACACACACACACACACACACACACACACACACACCACACTGTGCACGAGTAGGGAGAGGCAGTTGGTGCTATTGTTTGGTGGTGCTGGAGATCAAACCCACGACCTCAAGCATGCTAAACATGGGCTCTACTCTTGAACTTCATCCTCAGTCCGGTGGCTGGCTGACTGACTAGTCCATTTCACTTGTTGGGTCTGGAGCCAGTAGGGACCTACATCAGTCAGAAGGTGAGAAAAACTGTACACTGCGTGGTAAAAGGAAAGGCATTTTTGTTGAATTCTAACGACCTGGAGTGGAATCTAAGCTCTGATTTTGGACAAGTTCCCCACTCAGCGATCATGTAAGGTGAGGCGCACCGTCACGTGCCAAGCATCATTTGGCTTACTTCTGCAGAAAAGCACTTTGCTTACAACCACCGAGTTCCTCAGCAGGAGAGGCACGTTTTGCTCTCACCCCACTGACTTCCGATCACATCCTCTTTCAGAGCCCCTGTATGCAGACTTTTAGGCCTGCCCACTTAATTCCTTCTAAAATCAAGATGAGTCCCTACCGAAGATCAAAGCCTTGGTTTCGGCATAGTAACAGACGCTTTCACGTTTGATGCCTATTACATCGTTATATATACCACATGAAATTATGAATATCAGTGATTCAAGTGACTAACACTGCAGCTACCCCAGAAATGGTTATAGTTGTTTTTCTTTTGGACCAGAGCCTCAGCATATTTTATGTGTGCGAGGGTTTTGCCTGCCTGTGTGTCTGTGCATCGTGTGTGTGCACTGCCTGTGGAGGACCGAGGTTGAACTTCTGGAACTGGAGCTGCAGATGACTGCAAGCCCACAGTGTGAGCACCAGGAACTGGACCGGGTCTTCTACAGGAGCCTCAAGTGCTCTCAACTGCTGCCATCTCTCCGGCCTCAAGGTTTAACATAGATTTTTTTTTAACTGTCACATTTACAGTCTTCATTTGTGTTTCCTTTCCCTTTACTAGCTTGGAAGGCGCAGTTTTTCATCTAGATTTAAAAAAAAAAAGAGCATTTACAATTTTTATTTAGATTACTAGGTTGGAAGGGTATGCATGTGCCACAGTGTGTGTGTGTGTGTGTGTGTGTGTGTGTGTGTGTGTGTGTGTGTAGGTTGGAGGTCAACTCTGGGAAGTTAGTTCTCTTCTACCTTCATGTGGGTCCTGGGGATCAAACTCTGATTGTCAGGCTTGCTCGGTAAGTGTTCACCTGCTGAACTGTCTCTCCAGCTCTCACTTAAAAACCTGAACCTGTGACCGATAGCATCTTCAAACTCTTCCTGAATTATATGAGGATCTCTCAACACTTAAACTCCAATGACTCACCTTCCTGTTTATATACCATAGCTTTTAGGGCTGTAATTACAACTTCATTTTTTATCCTGACACACTAGACATTGTTATCTTCATTGTCTTTACCATCAACTGCAACTTCATTTTTTTATACTGACACACTAGACATTATCTTTATTGTCTTTCCCATCAATATTTAGAGAGCTCGGTGCTTACCATTTCTTCAGCTTATCATTTCTTCTGGAACTTTAGATCTTTTCCTTAACTAATTTTTCTTCTTGAACTATGTCCTGTAGAAGTTTTTTCAGTGTGTGTATTTTGGGGGGCAGTCTTATTGGTAGAAACCTGTTTTCATCTGTCTCCAAAGGGCTTTACCCTACCCACATTCGTGAAAAGATTTTTACTGACAGAATTCTGTGTTAGCAATTATTTTCACTGTCTTCTAACTTTTGAGAAAACAGCTGTCAGCCGGGCGTGGTTAATCCCAGCACTCCAGACAGGCAGATCACTGTGAGTAAGAGGCCAGCTTGTTCTACATAGTGAGTTCCAGGATATCCAGGGCTATGTAGAGAGACCCTGTCTCAAAAAACAAAAATAAGAAAACAAATGTCACTATTGTCCTCCTCAAAGTAGTCTATGGGGTGGGCTTCTTTGAACATATTTGTCCTTGGCCTTTTGCAGTTTCAATTATGTGGTGTCCATGGACAAAGTTAACCTGTCCCTTGAGATAATTTATATATTTAGAGATAGTATCTCTAAAAACCAGTAAATAATAATAATAATAATAATAATAATATAATAATTTCCTTTATTGTATTTGGTTCTTCGTCATATCTGCCTGGCCAGCTGGGTTTCCGGTCTCTTCCTCATTCTTTCAATACCCTGCTGACTCTGATTATCTGCCATTTCTGCCAGCCTAGTCTGAACGACTCATCTCTACTGCTCAACCTCATAGGCAATCAGGAAAAGCCATGTAGAGCAGGAAGAGACAGACGCTCAGCACTCAGGAGGCACAAGCAGGATTATAAATTCAAGAATTCACTGTGAGCTTCAGTCAGCTTGGGGTACATAGTAGGGTTCTCGTGTGTGTGTGTGTGTGTGTGTGTGTGTGTGTGTGTGTGTGTGTGTGGTGGGGGGAGCGACCAAAGAAGGAAGGGAGGACGTGGGGAGGAGGAGGAGAAGGGGGGACTTTTCCACTTGCATAGTCAAAGCTACCAACCGTGACAAGGCCCTGGGACATGACCTCCTACTGTCAGCACGCAGCTTTGAACACGTGAGCCTAACAAGACTTTATCAATGAAAGAACTTCTCACTAGAGCCTTATGTGGGCAGGAGAAGGAACAGTCAAGCAGAGCAGAAGTTCTCTGAGTTAGAGGCATTGAAGCGAGGGTGCCAGCGAACTGCAGAGGCCCGATCTCCCTCTTTGGGTGGGGACTGTAGAGAGTCATTACATTTCACAAAGGAAGGAGGCGCCGTTGTCCCCACAGGCCCGAGTGAGCATCTCCTCTGGGATCCACAATAAAACAACCTAGGGCAGAACCCAACGCCCTTCTAGGCCAGACTTGTTGGGTTCTAAATGGAGACCAACCCCACCCAGCCAGCAGTGGTAGCTGTGGGCTCCGGAGTCCGGGTTCAGTGACTAGTGCGGGAGACTTGCCCTAAACGGACCTCGCTGCCGCCCTTGCCCTGGGTGCTCAGCGTCTGGACCTGCCACTCCCCGCCCTCCGCCGCGGGCGCCCGGAGCAGCTGGCTCCCAACACTGCTGAGGATGGTGAGCAGCTGGGGAAACACAGGCCTAAAGCCCCTGAGGCCTGGCTCAGCCCAGAAACCCAAAATAACGAGACTAGCTCCACCCTGACAGCAGCGATTGCTCAAGAAGGGGACCTATGACTCACAGGAGTGCATCCAACCTAGTGGCCCAGGCCCCTCCCTCTCTACGACCCCACCCCCTCCCTGCCCTTCCCCCAACCAAACTCTAGGGAGGCCGCGCCCCACCTTCATCTTACCTGAACAAACTTTAAACAAAACCTGCCCACGGCAGGGGCTCTAGCAAGGTTTTCCCTGGAGGGCCCCATTGCAAGCCCCAAGACCCCTTGGGAACGCAGCTCCACACTCTGCACCGCGAGCACGCTTAATCAACGCTGATAAATCATGAGATGCCTGATGTGAGAGGATAGCTGCTAAAAACCGGGGTGACTCTGGGGTGAGAGGCCCCCGAGTGCCCCTCTCAGCAGCAGGGAGAAAGCCAGGCAAACTGGACAGCACCCCCTGAGTATGTGGGGAGCCTGAGATCCCAGAGTAGAAACTAACTATACTTCTCGGTTACCAGCAGGGACCACCAGTTTCTGTGATCTCAATTTTTGCAGTCTGATTAAAAAAGAAAAAAAAAAATCTTTCTGCAAATCACAGTGTTTTTTAACTTCCCAGAGGACGCCAATTTAGATTTCATACTCTAGATTATCATAACAACTCCTTGTGGTTAGAAGCCGATGACAAATGGGGCTCAGAGGTTAAGTGACTTACTCTCTAGCTAGTGGCAAGGTCAAGAGTGGAATTCAGTCCCCAGATTCTCTGTTGAACCCCAGGATTCCCAGGTTTCTCCCGCACTTTGAGTAGGCCATTCCACTGAGACTCACTCTCACCTACAGCATAAAGAAGGCTTTCAACTTCTGGGAGCTGGAGAAATACCTCCTAAGCATCTGGGGAATAGGGGGCCCAGGATACTCACTGGACCGGCTTCCTCATTCCAGCCTTCAAAACAATCACCTGCACACCTGCAGGCCCTTTAATGGCCTACAAGGCACATTTACATTTCTTGTCTTACAGGCTTTTCGCAACAAACCTGTAAGGTATTCAAAATTATATTATCTGATACTTTAAAAAGACAAAAAGCAGAATTTAGAGCCAGGTGACATATTCTATTCTCTTTGTGTGTTGCTGCAAGAGGCACTGGGTGAATTAATGCAATAATTTTCTTCTATATTACCCATGGAAACCCCAAGTACTTCCCTCCATTTTCTTATCTATCTTCCAAAGATGTCCAGGAAGGAGGAGGAAGAAAAAATGGAGCCCCTCCACTGGCCAGGGACAGATTATGGACACACAGGCCCAACGTTTACCCAGAGTCACACAGCTTGTGAATGAAGCCAAGACTTCATGATCCAACCTGTGGTCCTGCCCTGAACCTGGGCCAGCATCCTTTGGATGGCCTCAGAGCCCACAGGGACTCTTCAGCACTCTTGAATTTATGGAAACCATTTGGTACGACCTCCAACAGGCTGGTGTCCAGACTGACTCCAAACTATCCTAACTGTTTTAGAATGTCAGGGGGCCTCTCTGCCCCCACCATAGAACTCCGTCTTTTTTTCTGGCCACACATTTGCTCATTATCCCTTTGATGTAGACAGCCCCTTTGATTTTCCTAATTCCTTTTTCTCTGTCTCTCCCTGCTCTATTCTTGGATGATATTTTAAAGTTTCTTTTCTTTAAAAATATAGCTGCAGATAGAATATACTTAGCTTGTCTTTACACATGAACATGTAACAGGATGAAGATAGGAAAACCTCACAGTTCTCCCCAACCAGGAGCCACGGTGAGAACCCAAGTCTGCAGGAGGGGCCAGTCTTGGTCATCAGTGAGTAAGCCTCCTCACAGGTTTATGAGGGGCTTTATTTAGGATGCTCTTCTGCCAGAACGCCAGGCCTTGGGCTGAGCCTGGGCAGGAGCCACTTCGCATTTCTAACTCCCACTTCAAACACAAGTTGGTCTGCTCATCTCACACCTTCATGTGGGATCCAGATATGCTGAGGAAGAAACTTCCCCAAAGGCAGTCGGAGAGTCCCAAGCCTTCCTGCCTCTCTGACCTGTCATCACGGTTCAGACTCCACACCCTGCCGGGCTGGCTCCAGATCACAGCTCTCAAAGCGTGGTCTGTGGGCCTCAGCCTCTGATTTCCTTTTGTAGAATCATATTGATCTTTGCCTTCTATTTGCTTCTGCTGGAACGTGTAACCAGTTCCTTATGATGTAGGACCAATGCTCACTATACTATCAAGTAGGGAAATGTTTAAGTCAATAACTCAGTATTTAACATGTTCCAAATTTGTTTTTAAAATGTATATACTAACCTGGGTGTAGGGTGTGTGCCTGTAGTCCTAGCTACTCAGGAGGCTGCTAAGGAAGGAGAATCACTTTAGCTTAGAAGTTGGAAGCCAGTCTGAGCAACAGAATCAGAGTGTCTCTGTCTGTCTGTCTGTCTGTCTGTACGTACATTTAAAAGAATGAAAGAAATATATAAACACATTAATAGCTATAAATTTGAGTGTATTATAAATCTTCTTTTTAGGCTCCGCCTTAATTTTCTAAACTTTCTAGAATGATCCTGAGTAGAAGAAGAACAGAACTCAGACTATAGAGTCCACAGCCTTCACTTAGTGCTCACAGGAACTTGGACAAAGCATTATTTGATCTGTTTGCTTTGGTGTCTCTTTGAAAGGGAGGATGGGCACAACACCTTCCTTACAGAGGAAATGAGGTCATGACACTTAGCATCTGTCTTGGTGGGTGATAGTAACCCCCCAGCATGATATATAAATATCATGTGAGATATTTATGTATTACTGTTATTCTTAGAGGAAAAGTAAACATCCTTAGAAATAACATTTTGGCTTAATGTTACCCTGAGATATGAGACCCTGTCTTAAAAAAAAATTACTTATCCAAAAATACACCATTCACATTAATAGATACTTAGAAACCAACAAAAGCTGTCACCCTCTTCAAAAGGCAGTGACTGGAGCAGGAGGAAGCACAAAGCCTGGTGTAGAAGTGTACATGGTCACATGAGAAGAGGAAAACAGGAGAGAAAAGGATGTCAAAGGAGCAATGACCGAGACAAACACAAGGCTCCTGAAAGAAAACAGAGGTGGCATTTTCTTTTCTTTTGGTGCAGCAGGCTGAACCCAGGGCTAAGCATTCACTCTGCCACTGAGCTGCACTCTAGCTCAAGATGGTTTTTGATGAAAAAACAAAACAAAGCAATGACCAAAAACAACAACACCACAAACAAAACAAAACAAAACCCCCCCAAAACAACAAAACCCAACCCCACAAAACTAGCTAGAGCAGACCACAGAGTAACGGATCAAGCAATCAAGCAATAAGCTTCAAACTGGCATACCCAGCCACCCTCCAGGGCACCTGTAGCTCCAGGACACTGGAGGTTGAGGCAGGAGGATGGAGTGTTCAGGGCCATCCAGCCTGGGTTACCCAGAGAGGCCATGTCTCAAAACAAACAGAATCCCCAAACCAAACCAGGACTGAAAAAGAAAACCAGAGCAGAAGCACAAACAGAGCAGAGAGGAGGAAGAGAGAGTCTGCGGGCTGAGGAAGAGGGAATGTTCTGCTCCGGTAGGGTGTTTGAGGCCATGTTGCCTGCCCCCCCATCCCTCTCCCCACCCCCTACCCCCAGCAGGATGACGAAGGGGCTTAGTAAGAAACAGCTCTGGCTTAAACTGGGTCTGAAGTTAGGCCCAAGTTAGACAAGGGACTTTGGGGGTTGAGGGGATGAGAAGGGGCCAGCTCAAAGGCCCCTGAAAAGCAGCTGTTGACAGGAACAGGTGCCTGGGTCGGGGTGAGAGGCTGAGCAGGGAGAGTGCCCTGAGGAGCTGAACAGAGTTGGGATCCTGGATTTCTTTACATTGATTTTTTTTTTAACAATCTGACCTTGTAACTGTCTCACCAGTTCTGTGCCAAGGAGGTTGAGGTTGGACACCAGAGAAAAGGGGATTATCACCACGACTTCAGGTTTCCCGAGGAGCTCTTACTCTCCTCTCAACCTTAGAGGATGGCCACCTCAAGTGGGCAGGGGACTTGTGGTTGGGGAACTCACAGACCCCTAGTCTGAGGAAGGTGAGACATTGAAAAACCGAGGTTTGCTCAAACAGGGCTTCAGCCAGCCATGGTACGTCACACCTAAAATCCCAGCACGTGGGAGGTGGAGGCAGGAAGATCAGGAGTTCAAGGCGAGTCTGGCTAGCATTGTGGGTTCTAGGTCAGCATGGGACAATAGAACAAGACCCAGTCTCAAAACAAGCAAACAAACAAGCAAATAAACTCCCCTAAGAATTTCACAATGCCGGGGGGAACAAGACCCAAGCAACTTCTCTTGGGGCCTCGGCCATGATCGGTTTTCAGTTACTACCTTTTCAGGATGATTCACCCAGTCTCTGTTGTCTGAGGCTAAGTGAGCAAGAGCAGATTCACAGGCCACCCATAACCCTATTCTGTGCCCTCTTGTTATTCTGTGCCCTCAGAGTTATTTTCCCCATCCTAGGTCTGCACAATCAAATGGTTGCTGAGATCAGGCGGAAGACAAAATTGAGTGAAGCAGGGTTGAGCCCTCAGCAACAGGAGAGAGAGAAACACAGCCAGGGGAAGCTTCACACCCATGGCCGGTCCGAACAGGGCAGCAGGAACTTAGCTCCTTCTGACCGTTGCCATGGAAAAAAGGTAGGCTGGTGTCATCTGGGTTTCTGGTTTGGGAGGGAAAGCAAGGAATCTGGATCTATGTGAAATCTTACTTTTAAATTTTGGTAATCAACTATAATTAATCTGCAGGGTTGTTAGGGTAGGAGGAAGCAGAGAATTTGAGAGTCGAAATGTCCCTGAAGTACATTCAGCCCAAGCTTGATTTTAGCCATGAACACACTGAAGACTGGCAAGTTTTCATGAGTTCCAGAGGCCAGAAGGCAACTCAAAGCCCGGTCTCCCAGTGCCTGCTCTAAAATCAGCTTCTCTAGAGCCCCGATTCCTGTTGATCCACATGAGTCTGTGCAACTGGACGTGAGCTTCCTAAAACATCTGACAACAGCAAAGGGTTTCTGAACATGCGATGGCCCAGAATTAATCCCAAATCAAGTGTGTTTCTAAGGGGGTTCTGGCCGCGCTTGCCCGTGTTGTATTGTGGGACTTCACCGCAGCCTTGGCTCTTAACACACAGTGTAAGCACTTTGCACCGTGTATGCTGTGGCACCATGAGGGCTTGTGGTTGGGGAACTCACAGACTCCTAGCATGGGTCTGAGGAAGGTGAGACATTGAAAACCGAGGTTTGCACTACATGAACACCTGGGCTCAGAGTTCAGGCTACTGTATGTTGTGAACTACAGTGTTTTTAGTGTACATACCAAGTTTCCCCTGCTTATAGAAACCCAATAGTTTAATTACAGAAGATAAGGATTTTTAATATTTCAGCACCGTATCAAGTTAGTATATTTGGGGATAATATTGTCAGAATGTTTCGTTTCAGCTAGGGCATGGTGGTGCACAGACTCTTAATCCCAAGACCCCAGAGGCAACAGATCCAAGTTTGAGGCTAGCTTACTCTACACAGTGAGTTCCAGGGCCGCTAGAGCTATGTAGACTCTGTCTCAGAACAACAAAAAGGAAACAAACCAACAAAGGAATGTTTTATTTTATTTTGTTTTTTTGAGGCAGGGTCTCTCTATTATGTAGCTCTGGCTGTTCTGAAACTGGACCAGGCTGGCCTCAAACTTACAAAATGTTTGATTTTAAAAACTGCTGTTTGACTTGCTAACTTGAGTTTCATTTATGAAAAACAAAACAAAACAAAACCCCCAAAAAACAAAAAACCCAACAACAACAACAAAACCCAAAACCAAAAAGACTGTTGTGGACCAATGAGATGGCTCAGCTTGTAAGGGCGCTTGTTGCCAGGCCTGATGTTCTGAGTTTGACCACAGGACCCACATGGTGGAAGGACAGACTGCCTCAAGTTGTCCTCTGGTGTCCACACTTGCACTGTGGCAAGAGCCGCCCATGTCTCCAGTGCAGACACAAAATTGGTAAATGAATAAGCATTTTTAAAAAAAAGTTCAGTTGAATTTTGTTTGTGCTTTAGAAGAATTGACAACAATTTCTGAGATGTCTCTAAATATACTTCTGCCATTTTGTGCTTTGTATTTATAAGAAGCAGCATTCTCAGAACTGACAATTATAAAATCAAAATATTAGTCAGTTCTGAAAACCACTGAAGATGCTCTATGCCCTCTAGTATCAGATCAGCAGCGAAGATTTAATTCTTTATCTAAAAATAAACAAGCATGTCTCATTAGCATGCAAATTTGCTTTTAAGTATACCAACCAAAGGGTTGTTTTTAAGATAAATTTATCATTTATTATCAGTAAATGTTTGATTTATATGCTTATTTTATATACCTATATAAAATGTGAAAATTTCTCGGGAAAAGGCGGTCATAACTGGAAAAAGCTTAAGCAACCCTACTCTAGACCACCCTGTCTGTCATTCGGAGGCCTTTGCAATTAATTATTCAGGCATGGGATGCGAGCTACTGAGGAGGGATGCTGGCTCTGGAAAGGAAATGGGTAAATTTACTATGGTCTTGACTCAATTTTAAAGAAAGATTTTATTTAATTCATCTATCCATCCATCCATGAATCCTTCACTGATCATCACACTATGAGGCAATGTCTGTGCTATATTTATTCCGGGCTACACAGAGATGACTAACGCGTCACTCCTCCTTTTAAGTAACTCACAGGCTGGCTAGTGGGCTTGGGGAGAATGCTGTATGGCAGCAACTACATTGCAATGGCCTGTGAGCTCTCAGCTAATATTCACATCTGCATCTGTAAGTCACCTCCTCTGAGAGCATCTCCCAGTGCCTGATGCTATCCTCATGGACTGAGAGAGGGCTGTAGACTCTCCTCCACTCAGACCCCAGAGTACTAGAGCAGTCTACAGGAAGTGAGAGTAAGATGCACTCAACGCCAAGCCCCTTTCAGGGTAAGGGAGGCCAAAGTGGTTCATGCATTACCTTGACCCAGAGGCCACTGCCTTCCAGCTGAAATGTTTGTGAGTGTATACCAGAGAAAGCAAGGGAGACTGAAGCCTAGACTTTCCTGCCTGCTCACCCAGTGGTCTGCTCAAGTCCGGTAGCAGCTGGCAGTTGACCTGGGTGACCAAATAGTGATGATTCCCTTGTGTCATCACAGTTTCGAAAAAGAACATTGCCAGCCGGTTTGACTCCCTCTATGGACAAGAGTTTTCCCAGCGTTGTCTCTTAGGGCAAGAGAAATGCGGGGTAAGAAGAAACACGGCAAAGTGGCTGAGCTACCCCACCTTCAGCTCGGCCTTAGCTTGCCAGGGTTCCCCTTGCTCAAGCAGCAAGCAAAATCCCAGCGTTGGCGCCAAGCAGCGAACCTGTAACGTGGGAATGACAGAGCTCCGGGGCCACTACCTGAAGTGCTTTGCTGGAGAGATGCAGCTGGGGGACATTTTAGTGATTGGGAGACAATGGGCAATGACAGATGCCTGGATAGATGGAGAGGGGAGAAATAAAGGGATAGAAGAAGGAAAACTAAAATTGGTTGTGCACCTAAGGGCCAGGCCCTTAGAACACATCATTCGCTAACTGGTGCGTGGTCACAGACCTGGCCAGACAAACGTGAACCACAGTTCCACCTGAGTCCCTAAACCCATGCTCTCTCTTAGTAATCATCTGCTGGGATCAAGAGCGCCTGGGTGATCTGGGACACAGGAAACTGCTATAAAGAAAGGTATCAGGGCGGGGTGGTGGTGGCGCATGCCTTTAATCCCAGCACTTGGGAGGCAGAGCCAGGCGGATCTGTGAGTTCGAGGCCAGCCTGGGCTACAAGGCGCAAAGCTACACAAAGAAACCCTGTCTGGAAAAACAAAACAAAACAAAACAAAAAAAAAAAAAAAAAAAAAAGAAAGAAAAAGAAAGAAAAGCATCAGAGGGGATAAAAGATGTGGTTGATGCTGGCCTTTGGGCTGAAAACCCAGTGGAAATTAGCATTCTTCCCCTCTCCATGCTGGATCTCTGGATCCTATTTCCTAGTCCCAGGGAAATAAACTGCGCTAGGGAAAATCTCCCGTCACTTGTTTTTCTCATATAGCTAACATCCTAGGTCAGAAGCATAAAAAAAAAAAAAAAAAAAAAAAAAAAAAAAAGGAAACATCTAAAGTACACTGTCCGCTAGACTTTTCCACATTAAGAGACAGTTCCTAACATTTTCTCATAACCCTAACCCTCATAAAAGTTAGGGACCAGAAGCACGCCACAGGACTGTTCCACTTATTTCAGGGGCTGTTCTTCAAGGCTTAGAAAAATAACCTTTTTCCCTCTGATTTTGTAGACTCCAGAGGTCGGGTTTCCCAAGTGAAAGCTGTAAGTCCCCCGACCCCCGACCCTCCACCAATATTTTCGTCATGTTGTAGACGGTAAAACTCAGGCTTTCCCGAGAGGTAGACAAATGCCCTATCCTGGCGCTACACTGCAGGCCCGCAGCGGTCTTTTATGGAGTAGTTATCACAGGCTTGGAAGACAGACGGAACAAAAGTGACTAAGATCTTTGTCCTAATGAAACACACACTCCCGGAGAGAGTCAGGGCTCAGGATGTACCTTACTGAGACCGCGCTTGCCCAGTGTGGGCAAGACCTTGGGTTCAATCCCCAGTATCAGAGAGGGTGGAGAAAGAGGACAAAACACTTCAGGAGATCAGAGGCAAATAACTTTGTTCAGCAGGCAGCCCTGAGTAGAAAGGGCACAGGTTTATGTCAGACAGGCCTGGGCCAAAGATCAGTCCCAACACTAACTAGCCAGATGGCCTCTGGATAAGACAGGACCGAGCAGCCATGTCTGAGTGTGCCTCACACCTCCAGAAGGCCCCAGATAATGGAGGGATCATCAGAGCTCAGCTGGAACCAGCATCTTTTGACATTTGGACTGAGAGCCTGAACTAATTTATTTAGAGATCTAGACTGAATCTGCTGCTTGTGAATGAGGGAGGAGGGAGCCTGCTGTGAAGGGAGCACTTCCAAGCCCTAGCGGGGAGGCCCGGCCCAACCAGGGCTGCCCTCCCACACCCAAGTTCTGCAACATTTCCCCAAACCTTTGAATAGAACCCCTCTGTTCTTTCTCCTCCTGCCCTTTTGAGTGAGCTTCCAAAGGCTGGAAGACGCATGCTATACCTGTCTCGGAAGGTGGCTGCTGTGACAGGATTAGGAAGAAGCTGGCGTTTGGTTGACATTCAATAGATGCTGCGGAGTCTCTCCACGCTCCTGTCAACTAGTCAGTCACACAGCGATAGAAAGAGGAAGCCCATAAATGCGTCCGACTAAGGTTGCTCCTCCTCAGCCTTCTGTGTTAGACATACCCTCACTAATCTGTAAAAGGGAGACTCCCGATACTGATCTCTTTGTAAGATGAGGGAGTATGAATGACAAATGCCAAGTTAGATGCCGAACACCAATTGATAAATCAGCTTGGATTACTGTGCCCACTACAGTTGATTTTTAAGACGAACAGATGTTGCCTTAGGTTTTGTCTAGGCAAGGGGAGAGGACAAGATGACAGTAGCCCAGGAAGCGTGCTGGGGTGCCGAGAGCTGGGCAGTGGGCAGAAGGGAGAGAGATGGAGAGGGAGGAGCAAGTACAGACAGCCCCACGGACGCCCAGCACGTTCACGTTTGCACAGCACTCTACATTGTACCTCCTTTGTCTGTCACAGCACCACAGGGCACACAAAGAAAGATGGCGTGTGTGTGTTTTCTAGAGGCTCCATAAACGTGGAACGTGTACAGTACGCTCCATCGGAAGCTGAATGTACTGCTTCTGAATAGAGGGTGGAGGGATGGAAGTGTGACGGAAGGGCTAGTGAAGAAACAGAGTGTCTCCTCTAAGTGTACTGTCTTATCCCTGGGTACCATTTGCATCCCCTCTGGCTATCCCAGGGATGCGGCATCTTCACCTCCATCTGAGCAGGGGTCTCTGGATGCACACAGGCGTACGAAATCAGGCAAGGCTGTGATGCGGCCAGAGGACTGGATCCAGCAGACTGGACAAACATCCAGTTTTTAAGCACCATACCTTGGCCCAGTGCAGCTTTTTATCAATGAACAGGAGCAAGGCCTTTACCCTAAAGTCACAGCTCACTGATGACCCCAAGGACTGCCAGCAATGGTGCCCTCCCAGCTCCGAGCTTCCTTGTCTGAAGTCCCAGATTCCCCGGAACGCTGCCACAGTTAGGGCTTTCTGCAGGTACCTGGTTCAGACAAAGCTTCTCTGGGCTTCAGGTTAGTCACTCTGGGCCCCTCCTGTCTCCTGGATAGCACTTTCCCACCCCCCAACATAGAGGCTGGCATATGGTTTGCACTCATGTCCTGTTTACGTTCGATGAGTGACAGATCGGTTCCATCTACAAAACCAGCATACACTGTCATGTTATAGTGACCCTGCTGGTTGGCTCTTAGACCGCCAAATCAGAGGTCACAGGCTAATCTGGCTTAGTCGGCTGCCCTGGACGAAGCAGAGATCCCACAGTTTCCTCTCTGCACCTCCTCTGCCCTCTCAGGGGGCCTGCACCAAGGAAAAGGCAGGCCCAGGGGTACTCAGGCAGAAGGAAGGTTCTGCCCACCCCTGCCATGGCTCCTGCTTCCCCTCAAGATCATTTCCTGCCTCTTCCAGCTCAAGGCCCTACTGTATGGAGAGCTGTGAAGAGGAGAGCCTGGCTCCATTAGCGGCTGTGTGGATGGGGGTGGTGCTCCCCAGAGCACTGCTCTGCATTTCCTCTAGTGCTAATGATCCTGACTGTCAATGGCACAGCAGCTTCATGGTGTCTAGCATCTTTCTTCCAAAGTGCTCCTAGCACGTGACCTCGCGGTGCGGCACACCATTCTCTAATGTACAGGAATGGTTCTGTCTGTTATATGAGGAGAGACTCTGGGACCAGGGGGGTTCAGTGATGAGGTGGGTCACCCAGTGATGACATGGTGGGGGCCCAACACTCCGTAGTAGACTTGGAAGGGGAAGAACTGGATTTGGACTCTGGCTCTGCCTCAAATGAGCTAGGTGCCCTTGGGTCAGTCTCTAGGTTTCTGTTTTTGCCAGAGAAGGAAAACGGACTATTGTCCTAACTCTATCTACCTCACAGGCTCTGGCTCAACAACATAAGCTGCTTCCCAGCCCCAAGCCAGTGGCCCACCTCCCTGTACAAGGTCAGACAGCCCCTGGAAGTGGGGATGCCAGCTGGGTCTGTCCTCACATCTAACAGATGTCCTACGAGGGCTCCCCACAAAGAACGCTGTGTAGAACAGGCAGTGGGGAGGAAACATCAAAGTCATCCTAATGGTCCGTGGCACCAGGGGAGCAGGTAGACAGCAGCTGCTGTTGAGGCCAGATGCCATCCTGCCTGCGACACTGGTACTGGCTCAGACAAGGCTGGAGGCGTGCCAGCGGGTGGGCGCAGACACAGCCTCCCTCACCTGCCAAAGCAACCGACTCGAGCTCTCAGTGTCTGCAGCAGGATGCAGTCACTGCAGCCTTCCTCCAGCTCTGCCCCCCTCCCCTCTGCTCCACACAGCCCTTCTAGCTTTGCCCCTGTCCCTCTGCCCCCCACAGCCCTTCCTCTAGCTTTGCCCCCCACCTCCCCTCTGCCCCCCATAACCCTTCCTCCATCTTTGCCCCTGTCCCTCTGCCCCCCACAGCCCTTCCTCTAGCTTTGCCCCCCACCTCCCCTCTGCCCCCCATAGCCCTTCCTCCATCTTTGCCCCTGTCCCTCTGCCCCCCACAGCCCTTCTTTCAGCTTTGCACCCCCTGCCTCCCCTCTGCCTCACACAACCCTTTCAGCTTTGCTCCCCCCCCCCCCCGCCTCCCCTCTGCCCAACACCTACCCTCTCCTTTCTACCCCTTCAGATCCTGTCTGGCAATTGCCTCTCCTCAAAATTATTTTCAGTTGAGGCAGGTCTGGAGGCACAGGCCTAGAATCCCAGCTACTTTCTAGGTTTAAGCAGCAGAGTTGCAAGTCCAAGGCCAGCCTGGTCTACAGGAATTTGGTCAAGTTCGTGAGACCCTGTCTCAAAGTAAAAGATGGGCAGGGAACGTATAGCTCAGTAGTAGCATGCTTGCCGAGGCCCTAGGTTCCATCTCCAGTACCACAAAACAAATAATTATTCAGGGATGGTGACACACGCCTGTAATCCTAGCACTTGGGAGGCAGAGGCAGGAGGATAGCTGTGAGTTCTAGGCCAATCTGAGCTACGTAGTAAGTTCCAGCCTAGCCAGGGCCCTTTTAAGTGTGTGCCCTCCTCTCTGCCATAAGTGAGGGGGAAGAATAGTTTGTTTCTGTTTCCCTGAAGTTTCTTCTCCTCAAGTGTCAAGCCAGGTACTAGGGACATAGAGGTAGTCTTGTGAAGGTGGGTGGCAATGTCTTCTCTCCATGGGAAACTGTTTTGGCCAATTCCAGGAAGGTTAATGTAAGAATTTCAACGGAAGTTTGGAAAAAGACTTGGCCAACACGTGTACCACTTTCAGGGCCAAAAATACTGCAAGAGAGGGCAAGCTAGCCAACCAAGCGACAGCTTACCCACGTGTTGCTAACCCCACTGGCCTGCAGCACTAAGTATACAATCCCTGATTTCCAACATTCAATACTGATATTTAGGCTGAATCATAGGAAACTACCGTTTGTGGGTCAAAATGGTTGCACATGGGTAATTTTAATCTAATGGGTCTCTTGGGATTTGTGACCCCCTAGAAGACAGTAAGTCCTTGAAGACTTGGATTTCTCTACCTTTGAGTCAGTGTTGATAGCTCTTGACATGGTACAGTCATGGCTAGGTGTGATGGTTTGAATAAAAATGGCCCCCATAGGCTCATATATTTGAACATCTAGTCACCAAGGAGTGGAACTCCTGGATAGGATTAGAAGGATTAGGAGGTGTGCCTTGTTGGAGGAAGTATGTCACTGGGGGTGGGCTTTGAGGTTTCAAAAGCCCATGATAGGCCTAGTTCAATCTCAATCTCTCTCTCTCTCTCTCTCTCTCTCTCTCTCTCTCTCTCTCTCTCTCTCTCTCTCTCTGCCTGAGGATCAGGATGTGGCTCTCAGTTACTGACTAGCATCGTGTGTGTGTGTGTGTGTGTGTGTGTGTGTGTGTGTGTGTGTGTGTGTGTGTTTTGCCATGGTCCCTTCCATGATGCTAATGAACTCAGCCTCTGAAACTGTAAGCCAGTCCTAATTAAATGCTCTCTTTTCTAAGGGTTTCCTTGACCCATCTCTTGACAGCAATGGGACACTGGGAAAGTATTAACACTGAGTCCCTGTGAACTGAAGTACTGGGGGTGGGAACCCATAACCTGTCTTAACTTCTAACTCCAAGGGTGGCTGTCCAAGGCAGAGCCCGTCCGGTCCTCCTTTCCTCGGGTTCTCTCAAGTAGACGATGGGACTGAGCTGCGGGGTGTAGTGTCTAGATTCTGAACGACTGAACTTGGTTTCATGGTACAGTGAGGGAGGGAGACCAAGGCTCAGGGAGATGGCTGCCTCAGTTAAGGTCACACAGACAGCATCGCATAGGCCGTCCATGTCTACAGATGCCTAGCTCTATGCTCCTCTGGCAGGCCCAGCGGCTCCTAGAACAAACCCCTCCCTGTCTGTCCATTTTCAGCTTCCTGGCTCCTGCTCCCCCCAGGCTCCCGAAAAGACAGAAGAGGAATTGAAGGAGGGATCAATAGCCCTTCCCTATGTGAAAAGAGCCCCGAGTGGCACTGGGCCTAGCCCTGGCTTTCCAGGGACAGAAAGATGAGCAGCCCCCAAAACTGGATCTCTCCAGAGCCAGGACCAGGCTGGGAAGTAGGGGTGACCACACTGTGGTATGGGTCACTGACAATGCAGCCGGGTATACTGTCCCCAGCAAGGGAGAGTCTGGAAGAGAGGCCATGCTTAGCCCAGAGACCAAGGCTCTGAGCAGACAGCACAGGTTCCCTCAGAATCACCTTATTAGAATATGTGAAGGGGTCAGAAGAGGAGACAGCCTTGGGGCGGTGGGCACGTTCTTCCTCTTACAACCGGGGACCCTCCTCAAATGGTGAAGCCCCTAGTCCCTAGGCTTCCTTACAACCGGGGACCCTCCTCAAATGGTGAAGCCCCTAGTCCCTAGGCTTCCTCCAGGCCAAGGCAGAGTGTCATCGCTTCCCCTGTGCACTGTTTGGCCCACTAGGCTACTCACCTAACACAGAGGGAGGGGGAGGACCTAAGGGAGGTAATTGTGTAGAAAGACCCTGCTGGCTGCTTAGGGAAGATGGGGCGGGAGGCTAGGAGTCTAGGGGCCCTTTCTGGCCTTGCTGGTATCAGGTCTCCCCCTATCTTAGACTGTTAAATATATCACACCTCAAATACTGAAGGAAAACAAGACAAAACCCCCCAAACTGCACAGCAATCCACTCTACAGACATCCAGTGCTTTTGTCTGGTTTTCTCGTAGCACTGGGGGTGGACTTGGGGCTCTGCACACACTAAGGAAAAAGTCTTATCCTCAGCAGACGTACCAACTGTTACCATTGTCTTCTCCTTTAGTGTGTATGTGTGCCTGCACACACACCTTTGCCGAACCATTTGGAAATAACTTACAAACATGTTCCCTTTAATATTTTGCATAAAAGGATACTACCGCATAAAACCATATTACCACTTTCAAATCTAAAAAAAAATATAATGACCTATTATCTAATATCTAGACTAAAATATTCCCAATTGTCCCAGGATATCTATTGCAATAAACACCCCCCACCCTATGCAATTAAAAGTTATACACTGGAATTGGAGAGATGGCTCGGTGCTTAAGAGCACTGGCTGCTCTTGCAGAGGACCAAGTTTGATTCCCAGTGCCCACACAGTGGCTCACAGCCGCCTGTAACCCCTGTTCTAGGGGATCTGATACCCTCTTCTGACCTCCACAGGGACCAGGCACACACAAGATTAACAGACATGCATGCAAAGCAGAACATTCGTCTACTTAAAGGAAAAAGGTGACATGCATGCAAAGCAGAACATTCATTTCCTTAAAGGAAACAGAGATATAAAATTAATTTTTAAAATGCATACTTTGGGCCAGTGAGATGCTCATTGGGGAAGGGTACTTGCCACCAAGGCTGATGGCCCGAATCTGATCCCTGGTGCCCACATGGCGTACGGAGAGAAACAACTCCCACAGTCGTCTGACTTCCACACACATGCCAAAAATGCACTCTTGAGAGCACACATACACACAGATATTGTTTTTAAAAATTAGAAAAAAATTAAAATTCATATATTGTACATGGATAGACTGTCTCTTTTATTTCTTCCATGTTCTTATTTTAAAAGATTTATGTTTTATTCATGCGTGCTACATACATAAGAGTCCCCACAGAGGCCAGAAAGTGTTACACACCCAGGAACTGAAGTTACAGGAGGCTGTACGCCACTGGATGTTGGTGTTGGGAACTGAACCTGGGTTCTTTACAGGAGCAGGGAGCAGAAAGTCCTCTTAATCAATCACCCGCCTCTCCAGCTCTTCTTCTGTTTCTTTTAATCTACACTGGGTTCCACCTCCAGCCTTCTGTAGCGACAGTGTTCTTTTCATTCACTTACTTACTTTGTGTGTGGGCGCGCACATGTGGAAGTCAGGGTCAACTTCAAGCAGTGGTTCTCCTCTCCCACCCTGTGTGTCCCAGAGATTGACTCCAGTCCCCAGCTTGGGTGGCAGGCACCCACCCCTTCCCGCCAGACAGTTTGTCAGTGCCCCCCACCACCAATTTTTGTTTTTGTGAAACTCCTTTTTTTTTTTTGAAGCGTCTTGGCTGCCAATTAGCATGGCCCCCACCTTAGACATCCCTGTCACCTCTTTGAAACTAGATCTGGCTAAGCAGTTTCGACTAGACCACAGACTGTGGTTGGAATTCCTACTGCAAGGCTCAGGGAAGCTTTCCTGTCTGGGGGTTGAGCATGCTTGAGTACTTATTAAGGTGACAAGTGCATGCTTAGGTGAAGAGCATCTGTGAGGTGAGCATTCAGGACTGAATGCTCCTGTGACCCCAAATTCGTAGAAGTTAAATCCTCAAAAGCGACGGCACGAGACATCGGAGGACAGGAGCCTGGCAAATAGGGTTAGTGTCTTCTGAAGAGACACAAGCGAGCTCCATGGTCTCTGTCTCGCCCCATCTCCTGAGGATACATGGAGAAAATGGTCTAATCAGGAAGTGGCCCTCGTCTGCCTCCCAGTTTGCCGGTGTCTGGCCTTAGACCTTCAGAACTGTGAAAAAGCCATTTCTGTTGAGCCAGTCACTCTGCAATGCATGCTGGGACCAACCTTTTATCTAATAGTGCTCCCTCCTCCCTGCTCAATAATTTTATCATCTGCTAATGAGCTTAGCCTGAATCAGCTTATTGTTGGGGAAATTCTGAAGGAAAAGTCAGGTTGGGAGATGTTGGCCAAGAGATAAAAAGTTTCAGTGAGAAGTAATAAGTCTTTGTGATCTGCTGTCGAGTGTAGAGACTACAGTTAATTATAAAATATATTTCAAAACTGCTAAGAGAATGGACTTTAAGTGCTTATACCACAACATTGAAAAGATAGATATGTGGTCCTGGATATGTTAGTCATCTTAATTTACTTATTCCATAGTATATATCAAGATATCACATGGTTTATTCCATATATAATTATTTTTCAACTAAAAATCAAATTAAGGGCAGGTATGGTGGCACATACTTGTAATCCCAGCACTCAGAAGGCAGAGGCAGGTGAATCTCTGTGAGTTTGAGGTCTACATTAGTGAGATCCAAACTAGCCAGGGCTACAAAGTAAGACCTTATCACAAAATAAAATAAAATAAAAATTCAAACTTAAACAATTTTGAGTTAGAACCTCACTATATAGCTCAGACTGGCTATGAACTCACCACCTGTGGTGGTTTGAATAGGAATGGCCCCCAAAGACTCATGTGTTTGAATGTTTGGCCACTAGATAGTGGCACTATTAGGAGGTGTGGCCTTGTTGGAGGAAGTGTGTCAGTGAGGGGTTTTGAGGTTTTAGAAGCTCAAGCAAGGCTTACTCTCTCTTCCTGCTGCCTGCAGATCCATATGTAGAATTCTCAGCTCCTTCTCCAGAACCATGTCTGCATGCATGCTGCCATGCTTCCTACCATGATGATAAAGGACTGAACCTCTGAACAGCAAGCCAATCCCAGTGAAATGTTTTCCTTTATAAGAGTTGCTGTGGTCATGGTGTCTCTTCACAGCAACAGAAACCTTAACTAAGACACCACCCTATAGTGTTGCAAGTAACTGAGGTTGCAGGCATCTGCCACCATGCCCAGCTAAATAAATAAACATGCTTATTTAAATAAGCTTATCTGCTGCACCATAAAAGGCTGAACCAAGGCTTGGTAGGTCCTAGGCAAGTAATCTACCATTAAGCTAAATTCCAAGCCTTCTTCTTTTTTTTTTTTTTTTAGATTTTTATTTTGAGACAAGGCCTTTTTAAGTTACCAGTCCCGCCTTGAACTTGTGATCCTCCTGCCTCAGTCTCCCTGGCAATCACCAGGCCAGGCCAAATTGAAATGTAAAGAGTTCCGACACTTCTTCTGCATCTGGTTAGCGGGCATTTCTGTGAAGGGTTTTCCCCTTCCGGCTCTTCCCTGCCCCTTCTGCTGTTAGATTGGGCTCGTGAGGTCCCTTTCACTGCATGGGCTCCTTCTCTGTTTTGTTTCTTGGTGTCTCATATCACTGCAAAGGCCCCGTATGCAGGCTCCTGTGTTCTTTGACATGAGTGTGCTCCAGCTTCCTGCCACAACACAGTTCACTGTCCTTGGCCATTCTCACACCTGACAACAGCCAAGTGATGCTGACTTCTAACAGGGGACATGGTACCTAGAAATAAAAATCCAGGGGCTGACAGGATGGCTCAG
Source organism: Peromyscus eremicus (assembly GCF_949786415.1). NCBI lineage: Eukaryota > Metazoa > Chordata > Mammalia > Rodentia > Cricetidae > Peromyscus > Peromyscus eremicus. Next base: position 59,089,633 of record NC_081431.1, on the reverse strand, counting down.
CAGGTAAAGGCACTTGCTGTGCCAGACTGGCAAACTGAATCCTATCCTTGGGCTCCACAAAGTTGTTCTCTGACCACCCCCTCACACATGTACCCTCTCCCCATACACCTCGTATACACACATGCACGCAATAAAAATGAATAAATAAACAAAAATCCGGCACTGGATGTAGCTTCGCTTCTAAATGCCTTTGGTGGACAGATCAACAAAACAGACAAAGAAGTAAAGAATCCCATGCATGCTTCCCCACCTTCTCCATCCATGCTCTTCTCTGTTCCACATTCAGACCCCGACTTCAGACATCTAAGTTCCAAGCACAGATACTCATCCCATACTCCCTCTAACAGCAGAACGGTTTTCTGTTCGGGACACCGATATTGTGACTTACAGCATACCTATGAAGCACAGTCTGAAGTTTCTCTCAATTCTTAGACTATATATTCCACCAAGAATATAGAGTCAGAGCATTGACAATGAAAAACATTTTAATTAGCTGGATGTAGTGGCACATGGGCTACAACTCCAGCACTCCTGAGGACGAGGCAGAAGATTATTACAAGTTTAAGACCGGTCTAAACTTGTCTCAAAAAAAAAAAAAAGCCCTTAAAGTTTTTTCTTAATCCTTTGTAATGAAATTGTTATTCTATTAGTCAGTTTTTCTATTGTAGTCAGATTTAGGGTTTGTTTTTTTTTTTTTTTTTTTTTTTTTGGACCTAATTTAATTGTTGAAATAAGTATTTTAATTAAAACTGTCCGAAAAAGCATCACCAAAAAAGCCTCACTTCCTGTCACCTCATCTGCCTCCTATAGGGAACTATTTTCTCATTTCGAATTTATTATTTGTGTGTGTATGCACATAGGCATGTGTGTGCACATGCACCCCTCTCTCTCTCTCTCTCTCTCTCTCTCTCTCTCTCTCTCTCTCTCTCTCTCTCTCTCTCTGTTATTTTGAGACAGGATTTCTCTGTGTAGGCCCGGCTGCCCTGGATCTTGCCCGTAGATCCTCCTGCCCCTGTCTCCCCAGTGCTAGGATTAAGGCATGCACCACCACGCCCAACTCATCTTTCTCTTTTTTGAGACAAGGTTTTGCTGGGCACTGCAGGCTGGCCTCTAATTCACAGCACTTCTCCTGCCTCAACCTCACAAGTGACTAGATTATAGGTGTACACCACCATACCCAGATTTAGCTATGCTCTTCAGAATGGGCAGTAGGACAATTTGCAATGGTTTCTATTACAAATGCACCTTGACTTGCCTTATGCACGCATGTTTCTTTTTTGTGGGTACGCATCTTTGGGATAACGACTTGGGCTGCCGTGTAAATGTGTGTGTGGCATCTTCCCTCTGGAGGCTGTACTACTTTATCCTCCTGACATTGATTCTACAAACTAACTAAACCTCACTGTAGCGCCTTGAGCTGAGTTTCTTTGAACCCAGGCCGAGTCCCAGACATGTCTAGCAGTAAGCACACCACTTCAACGACAGTGCCCACCCTAAAGTGATGGCAGGAAGGTAGAGAGAAGGTAGCCTTGCTAATGCCACGCCAGTTCATTTTCCCAAGCTGTTGGGATTCGTGTATGAAACGTGGTGAGCCAGGAGAAGAGGGCCGAGGCTGCCATGACAGCCTGAGAGAGGGCACACTGAGAGCAGTGACCGAGAGGTGGGGACCCGGTTCCTGGGTGCCTATGTCCTCCTCCCCTTTCCTCTCCTTTCACTTCTCTCCCCATTCCATACTCAACAACAGACACTTCTCTGACCAGGAGCCATCGCTCTGACTCTAACTAGTTCCTTCCTGGTTTCTCTCTTCCTTGGTTCCCACCGAGTTTACGTGGGCTGAAGTCACTGAAGGAGGAGGCAGAAGAGAGTCCTCATCATTTCTGTTGGAACATGTTTGAAGAAAATAGATCAGTGGAACAAGAGCTGCTCGTCCTAGGGAAAGAGGTGACAGAGATGCTGGGAGGGGAAGCAGAGTGTAAAACTCTCCACACAGCCCCCTGGACTCTAGGGCACACTCACGTCTATGACCTACAGAAAAGGGGAAATGATCCGGTCATTATGGAAAACATTGTCAGGTTCATCAAAACGGTAAAAAATAGAGCTGGAGCCGGGAGGTGGTGGTGCACGCCTTTAATCCCAGCACTCGGGAGGCAGAGCCAGGCGGATCTCTGTGAGTTCAAGGCCAGCCTGGGCTACCAAGTGAGTTCCAGGAAAAGGTGCAAAGCTACACAGAGAAACCCTGTCTCGAAAAACAAAACAAAACAAAACAAAAAAAAAATAGAGCTGGAGTGTCCAGTGGCTGAGCACTTGCCTGGCACGCAAGAGGTTCTAGGCTCGATTCCCAGCACCCTATAAACAAACAGAATTAAAAACAGAACTGCCATATGATCCAGCCTTCCCACTACTGGGTACATATGTAGAGGAAATAAAATCAACATAAAGAAGAGGCATCTATCTGCCTGCTCTGTCTATGGTAGCAGCACTATTCAAAATAGTGAAGAAATCAAAACAACCAAAGTATCCATCAGCTGATGAACTGGTAAAGAAAATGTTATCAGCCATGAGCAGAATGGTAACCTGTCATTTGCAACAATGTAGAAGGAGCTGGAGGGCACGATGTTAAGTGAAACTAGCCAGGCACAGCAAGACAAATAGCAGATGACCTCATGTGGAATCTGGAAAAGCTGATTGGTTGCCAGGCTAGGGAGGAGGGATGAAGACAGGATGATGGACACCACCTAGCTGGAGCTGAGAGGAGTAATAAATTCTGTTGTGCTATGATATGACTGGAGAAAGTGATAGCATGCTGTTCATGCCAATCTGCAAGGAAACACCTTTGAATTTTTTTTAACCACAAGGGAATGATAAATGTTTGAGATCTGAATTGAACATTATATAGTATGTACATATATCAAAACATGGCATCTATAAATACGTACTCTGTGAAAACAATGAGCATATTATCTATTTCCCAGAGAGAAAAAAGTGGAGAAATGCTCTTAGCCTAGTTAGATTGTATCTAGAGGGTGCCTGCCCCACCCTGTCTTCCTCACCACTACCTCCCTCCTGGCATTAGGGATGGAGAGAATCAAAGCCCTCCGAGGTGCAGGCAGTGGGCTGGGTGGGCAGGAGTTACCTGTAGGGAAGGAACACAGATGGCCTGGCAGATATCCCTCCAAGGAAGGGCAGGCTCAGGGTGGGGCATTACCTGTAAGGTAACGTCAAATGTGCTTCTCGGGATCCTAGGCACCTCCAAATAAACATACTCCTCATCTCCTTCAGAAGTTTGGTGGATCTTAATGTGGGTGCTGGGCCAGAGGCCCAGAGCACTGAATAAAGAGCAAAGGGCCATGGGTACCGAGAAAAGTCAACTTAATAGTCTCGGGTGGCAGTTGGAGCAGCTGATAGGTGGTGGCAGAGCAGCTCCAGTCCCCCTTCCTCTCCAGAGCTTCTAGAAAGTGGGAGTGGGATGTAAGGCTCCCTGCTATTCCTGCTCAGTGACCTTCATTCACACATACCACCTTACTTACGCCTCGGGCAGATTCTGACTGTTTAGTTTTGAGTTTGCCCCCTCCCCCACCCATAGTACCCTCATTTTGATTCTCTTCTGACATCAAAGACCACAGCAATGTGACAAATCTGACTCAGCCACTCCCTCCCACCGTTTTCTGTGGTGAGCCGGGTTCCCAGAGCAAGGAGAAGCTAAAGAACGGAGGGTAAACTAGGGGCCCCTTCCTGCACCTCCCCATGCAATGGATTCTCAGGTGCTATTACTCCACCCCTTGGGACGAGCAAGGCGGATCTGTGGGGTAAGGACTGCTGTCTTGAAGCCTCTGATGACCTGAGTTTGCTCTCCATGGACCCACATGGTGGAAAAAGAGAACACAATGTCCTCTGACCTCCAGATGTAGTCCCCCAATAAATATTTTTTTAAAATTAAATTGTCCCGTTTTTTTCCCGTGTAAGTGTTGACAGAGTGCCTCTAGTTGTCCCGGCTGTGCTGGAAGCCGGGAATCCGAGGGATGAGGCAAGCTAAGCCCCTTCAACTTGACCTTGGATCCAAGGATCCAGGGGCACGGAGATGGGAAACAGAAGGGTAAGGGACTGAGGCACCGGCAGGGGCCGGAAGGCTGGAAGCCTCTGCTCCGTCTAAGCCATTTCTCCTCTGAGTACTCTGACTAGGGCAAAGCCAGTCAGGAGGGTGGAGCCGGGCTGCTGAGAGGCTGGCGGCAGGGCAGGTCACAGGCTGCTAGATGGGAGGGGGTCCAGATTCTCCTGCAGTATTCCCAGCCCTGCGGGTCTCACAGCTGGGAGAGGTGGGGGCACAGCTGCCTGAAAAGCAGTCTCCCCAGCTGCCCAAGACCCAGCCAGGACTCAGGGCCATTAGAGCAAGCACCCTAGTGCGTGTGCGCTCAGCCGGCATCTCACAAAGCAGCCATCCTTAACCTACCAGTATCTGCTCCCGGGATTCCCTCCTCCCCTTCTCGTAGAAGAAAGGCATCAGTTCTTCTTGTGGTCGGTGAGACCACAGGTAGGGTAGAGTGCTGAGGGGTACAAGCCTGATCCGTCACCAGACACCTCCAAATGAAAGCTCGAGCTGGCTGGCGGCTTGCCTGGCTACCTTTTAAACTATTTCTTTTCTAGGGTCTCAAGCAAGGCTTTTCTCATAGCCTCGGAAGATAACTTAGCTAGCCTGCCCACATCATAGGGTCCGCTTCTGAGATTCTCCTCTCCCCTAGCCCCCTTTCCATGATGATCCCAGCCTGGAATAACCCAGAGCAAGGGGGCTACAGGCAAGGGTCTCTTAAGTGGGAAGAGCCAGAAACAGGGGGTGCTCATGTGGGTGGGTAGGGGTGTCAAGCATGGAGGGAGTGGATCTGAAGACGCCCTGCCAGACACCCCAACTGGAGGAGAAGACGGCCTGCAGAATGGGAATCTGTCTGCCCCCCCCCCCTTCTCCTTCCCTCTCTCAGCATCACAGCAGCTGCCTGATTTCTTCACCTGACACCCCAACTACCCAACCTGGCCAGCGTGAGCGGGCATCAGGTCTGGAGGGCATTGAGAGTCCTGCAGGAGTAACCAGGAAGGAGATGCCTCCGGTCAGGGCGTGCTTTATCTGCTCCCAGGATTTTTTGGGCCCCTCCTCCCATCCCCCCACCCCCAAGCTGGAAAGAAGTAGGCACTCTTCTAGAGGTGGACCAGAGCATAAGTCTGGACTCATCTCAGGGAAAGATACCAGCCACCACCCCACTACCAAACCAAGGAGAGAAGAAAAAGAGGGGGGACAATCCCAGCCTTAGCGTCTCTCACTTAAGCGATCTGTTCGGGGACCCTCTCAAGATGCCAGAGGCCCAAGCCAGCCAGCCCCACAGCCTGGGGCTTGAAACTGCAAACTTTTCAGTCGGCCCCTTCTCCTTCCTTCCCTGTAGAAGCAGGGATGCGTGGGGCGGTGCCCTCAGAGACACTCATACAGTTGGTTCTGGACGCTTACACTCACTCAAACAACAGCAGTGAGAGGGAACTCCCAGCTTTTTCCACAGCTAATTATAGACGTCAAAGTCTGAGGATGTTTTGTAAGCCGCAGAGAGAAACTGCTGAGGTTTCTATGCAAAGCCAAAGAAATTTAATTTGTGCGCTCCGGGTCTCACCCTCCAACTTCTCCTAGCCTATCTCCACCTCACACCCCCAGTGCGCCCCCTCCCTGGCTCTAAGGCCTTCCTTCCCGCTGAAGATTTATTTGGTTCTATTTTTCCCATCTCTCTTTGGGGCTTTCGAGAAAGGGAACAGACGCGGAAAATATTTTTTTCCGCAACAGTTTTCCATTCTGCAGCTGGTTCCCAAGCCGAGGGGGAGGGGGGAGAGCAGGAGCGGATGGGGGTCGGCTGGAATAAATACTCGTTCCAAGAGCTTAATTTGGGTGAGAAAAAGGCAGTCCCTCCATTTCCCCACCCATCCCCATTTCCCCACCCATCCCATGATCCAGAGGAAAACGCAAAGAAATCACTTGTTTGATTATGCGATTCTTCAGAACCCAGGGAAGAAAAAGAGTGTTGAAGAAATCATTCTCATTTTCTCCCCCCACCTCTCTTTCCTATTCCACCACCCCACCCTCCCAGAATTTGCGAGCATGAGGAAATTCGGGTACTTCGAGAAGCCATTGAGAGGAAAGAAAGAAACAAAGTTTGCAAATCCCGGAGTCAATTCATTCTCTGCAAACCTACCTCTCTTTCTAGCAAAGATTCAGGTGTCTCCAAGCGGGACTCTCCCTCCGCGTTTCCATGGACCGAGTAGGGTGGGGTGACCACCCACCGCTCGACCCAGTGTGGTAAACCACCCAGGGATGCCGGCTTTGAGCTACAGCTTTGAGCTAGAGCTGGGGGAGTGGGCTGGGTCTTCTTCCCCAGCCCTTCCACGCGAAGGACCTTCCTGGAAGAAAATGGGTGCAGGGAGCTGGGCGGGTGTCCGACCTCGCCGTCTTCGGAGGGATGGTCCCCCAGGAAGTTCGTGCCCCCACCCCACCCCCAGCCTAGGACGGTCTCAACAGCGGGGCTGTCTTAAGAAATTGCTTGTCATGGCAACCGCTCCAGCCAACTCCGGCCAGACTGGGGCTCCCCAGCTCTCCCCCAGCAGAGCGGGAGGAGAAAGGGGCGGAGCGCGAGCCGGCGGGGGTGGGGCTTGGCGGGAGGCCAAAGCATTGCTCAGCTCTTAAGGTGGCCCGAGCGCAAGACGCGGCGGGATGATGCTTCTTGGTCGGTCTTAAGGCGGAATGGTGAAGCCTAGGGGGAATCCTCTGCCCTCTTGGCTTTCCCCCAGCGCTGGTTCTTACTTGTTGAAAGGAGAGCAGAGCAGGGGCGGGTATGGGTGGAGGTGGGAGTGGATGTGGGCAGCGGTCTTCAACCGTTGCTGTGTGGAGGGGAAATAAAGGAAGCGTCTGCAAGCCTTTCTGCTTCCTGCAGCTCCTCCAGACCTCCCAATCTCATACTGATTTACATTCAGGACCAAGAAACCTCAGGAGGCTCTGGGCACCTGCCCTACTGACCCCGTCTGAACTGGGAGTTCACTGGCAAAGAAGAAGCAATTGCTCAGGGTGCCCATACACATATGTGCCTCCTCACCCTTCAGACGCAGGCCACATCTTGTTCTCTCTTGCTTGTGCATCCAACCAAAGGCATGTCCACAGGGCACAGAACGGCTGCTTGCCTGTGTGGGGGCTGTACACCCAAGCCTTTGCATCTACGATATCGTTTCTAGCCCTACTGGCAGTCTCAAAAGGTACTCATTACTGTCTTTGTTTCACGGTTGAGGAAATTAAAGATGGAGTGACTTGCTCAAGGTTACACGTCTGGTTAATGACAGCCAGCATTCAAGGGCCAAGTCAGACCCATCCCAGAGCCTATGTGCTTTTCTACCCCTGTGCCATACTATGCCACACATTTCCATTCTAGACTGTACGACGCACGGAGACATCCGTACACACTTAGACACAGCCTATAAACTGTTAATCACACCCCCGTGCCGCACACCCACCAGCATTGTGCAACAGTGCCACCCATAGCTTTCGCATGGAACCTTATGGCTTTCAAGTACAAACATGCACGATCAGCTGGCTCTCACAACATCTCTTCATTGACTGATACATTCCCACACCTTCCTCAGCACACACACTCGCTCACGTCGATATGCTTATGAGAGGCAGGCTAACGTAACCTCACAGGTTATGGTGAATTGTATCCTGGGAAGAATGGGATTGTCACAGTTTCCCCACCTATTAATAGAGCTTCAAAAATACTCCCATACCTAGCCAGGCGTGGTGGGGTACACCTGTAATCCTAGCAGTCAGAAGGCTGAGGCCAGAGGACTGTTAGGAGTTTGAAGCCAATCTGGGTTTCACAGTGAGAGCCAGGCCAGCTATAACTACACTACCAACAAGAGCCTGTCTCCAACAAATGAACAAATAAACCCCAAACGAACTCCATACCTCACGTCATACTTGTGCTTCTTGGTCCCTCTCTGCCCCAGGATGCAGAGGTTTGTGTGCAGAAGAAACAAAGTCTCAAAGAAGACCAAGATCCCTTCCCTACTTCCTATCATTTAGTCCTTCCTTTTTTACTTCCTAATCCCATCGATTCCTTTTTGTTTGCTTTGTGTTTTGGGGACAGAGTCTCATGTATTCCAGGCTGGCCTCAAACTCACGAAGTAGCTAAGGCTGGCCTTGATCCTCCTATCCCTACTGCCTAATTGCCTGGATCATATGCAAGTATGACCACTCCTAACATATTTTGCCGTTTCTCATTAACTCATCTACGTCCTATTTATGAGATAGGGAGAAGTAAAACCAGCAAAAGTAAAGGAATTATTTAGAGTAGCTGGGCTCAGAACCCGGGAGTTTCCTCTTTGTAGAAGAGATCATTGTCCCCTGTCTAACGTGGGAACAAGATCCATAATCAGCACGTGCCCATGCTGGTACCTTTCCTCCTGAGACCCACCCAGTTGCAAAGTACGGGGAGAATCGAGAATCATCCTCTGCTGAAAGAAACCAAGAATAATTTCCTAGATAGTTCTTCCTGGGGTTCTAGCTCTCGCACTTGAGGCACTTAGAAGACACCAAAGGTGACATCATTCCCCTCTGTCCCCAGACCTCCAACTCCTCTGGTCTCTCTCCTATGCCTAGGCAGTTCACTGAAAGACAGAGAGTATCTTATTAGATGTGGTAGGTCCTACCAAAATGTCAGCTTCAGGAGCCCACATTAGTTGTTGGGGAAGACACGGGAAAGGAAGGGAGAGGAGTCAGCTGGCCAGAGCCTCAGAGTTAATAGCTTGTCAGGCTCCCTGCCGGATGGCAACAGTTTGACATTTCAGTGTCCAAGGCAGTGGCAGTGGCATCTTTATCATGAGGAAGCCCGTCTCTGAAATGGCTCTTTAAACGTATGAAAGTATATTTCCAGCTTTCAGCAGTGGCAGTAGGTGGAGGAGGCATCGCCTAACCGTTTGGTAAACTTGTCATGGGGGAATAACAGTTTAGCCCTAGGTGTGGTCCTAGGAAAGGAGAAGTGTACTTTGGCTGTGTCTGACCTATGGGGGCTATGGATGATGCCTAGTCGTAGCTGGCTAGTACGAAAAAAGCAAGATCCTCTCCTAAAGTCCTCTGGGCTACATGGAGACAGGCTGCGGGCATGGTGGAAGAGTTGTTGTTAGGGAAAGAGACTCTGCTGTCCCCACCCCAGGCTAGCGGGCCAGGATGCTGATGTCTACAGGGGATGTAGGTCCTTCTCTTGAAGCAGGGCTCTCTCTTGGCTAGGCTTGTGGGCTGAGAGAAAAGGACCCCACCTCTTTCTCTCCTTCTTACTTCTTTTCCAGTTGACTCTTGGGGAAGCCCCAGCCTGAGTTCTGTGGCTGACCCAGCCTCTGCAGCCTGTGTTTTCTAGAAACCTAAAAGCCTTGGTGTCTTATTTCTTCCAGCTGCAGGTTTGAGGTCTAGAATGGATAAAAATAAGTCTACCCATAAAAATAACCACTAGATGTGGGAAAGTGGAGTGGCCTCTCTGGGGCAAGGGGTGGAGCACTGCCCTCACTGTTCATAGTCGGGCTGTTCTCATCCCTCAGCTGAAGAGAATGGAGCTAATGATCTCACCCTAGGAGCTTCACAGAATGTTACTTTGCTTCTTGAGAGCTCAGTCTTGGGTTCCCCCAGACCCCTCATCATTCCTCTGCATCTCTTGAACATAGACTGTATCACTGCTCTTTGGATATCTGTGGTAACCATCCTCCCTACACCCAGATTCAGGGTTCTTCTTAGAAAGAAAAATCTATCTACAATTCAGTATTTAGTTCTTTGTGTCTCTCTGTGTGTGTAAGAGAGAGAATTGTATGTGCACAGGTGTGCAGGGGTGCACACACACAGAGGTCCGAGGAGAGTGTCTGGTATCTTCCTCATTCTCTGCCTAACTCCTCCAAGGCAGGGCCCTCCCTAGACCTGGCACTCACATCTTTTGGCTAGGCTGGCAGCTGGCAAGCTTTACGGAGCCCGTCTCCATTACCCCAGCACTGGGGTTACAGGGCGATGCAAGACTACATCTGACTGGTTACGTGGGTGCTGGGGTGGGAACTGGGGGGTCAGGGTTGCACAGTAAGTATTCTTAACCACCGAGTCATCTCTCCAGCATTAAGGCTGCTTCAAGATGTTCTTTCTTCTCAACGTTAACATGAGAACTGTCATTTCGTTAGTGTCCCTCATGAGCCACACTTAGCCAATCACGTTCTTCCCGAGACTTTTAAAATTGCCTTTATTTGTGTGTATGTGCGTGGGCACATGTGTGCCCCAGTGCACGTGTGGAGGTCAGAGGACAACTTATAAGACTCTGCTTTCTCCCGCCATCATGTGGGACTCGAAATGAATTCAGGTGTCAGGCTTGGCAACAAGAGCCCTTACCCACTGAACCATTTTGCTGGCTTTCTTCCCTGAGATGTTTGAATGTAAGATCAAAAGAAAGCGAGAACAAGGCTCAATTCATCAGTGAACATGGCGCATCACCAGACTCTGGGAGTGTCAGGAGGCCTTGCTCCCTGTCATGTGGAAGAAGCCCAACAATAGGAAGAGAAACAGTCACATGCGAAGAGAGGCAAAGAAGAAAATTGAAGAGTGAGTGCTGACCTCACCACAGCCCTCAGAAATCAGAACTGGATGGTAGTGGTGCATGCCTTTGATCCCAGCACCTGGGGGTGGGAGGGGTGGAGGGGTGGGAGGCAGAGGCTGGTGGATCTCTGGGATCCAGGCCAGCCTGGTCTATGGAATTCCAGGACAGCCGGGGCCACACAGAGAAACCTTGTCTCAAAACAAAAGAAAACAAAACAAAAAAACAAAAACAAAGCAAAATCAGGGGCAGGAGGATCATGAGTTCAAGGCTAGCCTAGACTACATGACAAATTCAAAGTCAGCCAGAACCATGGAAACCTCATCTCAAAAATAAACAAAACAAAACCCAACAACATACACAAAAGGAGATGTGAGGCTACTGAGTCAGTGGTATCTCCCACACTATCATACCCTTCCTTTCCTACAGATAAGTTCCATGACTTACTGTCCAAACGCAGTTATGTGAAACTGAGATGTTTAGTCATTTGTACTAATACAGAAACACAATCTAGAAACCCTTTGAAGTGGCTCCTCCATTTTGATACACCCATTCACCACATTTATTCCTTCAGTGAGTGTTATTGAATACCTCCAGTCCAATGGAGTACACACACAGTGAATGCATACTGTTTCCGCATCTACTGGACTCAGAGATGACAGAGGGAGGGAAGATGTGTTTGTGGCATGAACAGTTTTACAGTAGAGGAGGCTATGGTTGTTTTTTTTTAAATACTTTTACTGGGTATGTATTATGTGTTGGGTGGACCATGAGAACACTTGCATGGAAATTCCGAGAATTAATTTGCTTTTGATGGGAATACTGGATGGGGGCAGGGACGGAGACTTTAGAAGAATACAGAAAAGCTTTAGGCTGTTTGGGGTAGGACTAGGGTGAGGTAGGGCAGTGAAGGTGGCAAGGAACACAGGTTCTAAAATAGAAAGAACAGAGTAAAGGATGAGGAGACGGTTTGTGTCTAGTGTACAACAGGCCCTGAGCAGCATCAGTGTGTCTCTGTCTGACCTACAGACTATGATAGCAGGGTGTAGGGTAGATGGGGCACCCACAGGGCACAGTGTTAACTGCTGGGCATTTTCATAGAGCAAAGTTACATATGTTAAATAAAACTGTTTTGGACAGAGTTCCCTCATTGGGCCTTAACAGACCAGATAGAAAAATCAAAATGGAGTCACCCATGCTAAAGTTCCGAGTTGCCAACAACTCAATCATTGCCAGACCCTCTAAAGAAATCAAGGGAGATGCTGGGTGTGCTGTACATACACCAGGCATCAGGGGTGGGGGCAGGAGAATCAGGAGTTCAAGATCATCCTTTGCTATACACTAAATTCAAGGCCAGCCTGGTTACATGAGACCTTCTCTCAAAAACATAGAGAGGCAATGCCAATGCTATGGTAATTAAGTAATTTTAAGTGCTTTAATTTTGTTCTAGCTAGAGTTACTATTGCTGTGGTGAAACACCATGACCAAAATCATGTTGGGGAGGAAAGGATTTATTTAACTTACCCTTCCACGCCCATGGTCCATCACTGAAGGAAGTCAGGACAGGAACTCAAACAGGGCAGGAGCCTGGAGGCAGGAGCTGATGCAGAGGCCATGGAAGGGTGTTGCTTACTGGTTTGATCTCCGTGGCTTGCTCAGCATGCTTTCTTAAAGAGCCCAGGACTAACAGCCCAGGGGTGGCCCCACCCACAATGGGCTAGGTGGGCCCTCCCCCATCAATCACTAATTAATAAAATGCCCTATAGGCAGATCTTATGGAGGCATTTTCTCGATTGAGGCTCCCTCCTTTAAGACGACTCTAGCTTGTGTCGAGTTGAAATAAGACTAACCAGCACAAATCCTTCTGTGAACAAGTTAACTAATGAGTTATTTTTCTGTTGTTCTGTCTCTGTTCACTGACTGGCAAGCAAGGTAACTTTGGAAATTTTCTTCCTCTTTGTTTTGACTTTTGTCATACTTTCCATGCCTATAAAACTCACCTCCTCGGGATAGATTGGTAGAACATTTATTTTACTTTACAGAATGAAACATTGCCCGATTCTGGAATTGAAAATAAAGTCAATCAGAATCTTTCAGCTCGCCTCTGATCTAGTTGCAGAGACACTACAGGTAAAATCAGGATGAAGTTTTTGGTTAAGTCTAAAACTTGGCCCCAGTTGAAAAGCTCTGAGAAAGCTTTATGCAGGAGAAATGGGAAGGAGACGGGAAATTCCCAAGGAGCTTCCTTAGACCTGCCTGCTCCTCCTGCTCAACTTGGAAATTCTTCTTGCTTTTGTTTTTGCTCCCACTATGAGGCCCTGACTGGCCTGGAATGAACAGCAGCAATCTTCCCGCTTCGGTTTCTTGGGTGATGGGATTCCAGGTGTTCACCAGGATACCCAGCCTAACGCTTTTCTTTTCTTTCTACCGTCCTGTAGAATGAACCCGATGTGGGCTGGAGACAGGACAGTGTTTAACCAGGTGTCACTAACCTATGTCCTGTGTCTGTTCTTTCCATACATCGTCAGAGCAAAGGGATTTGATGAAGAAAAAACCAGGACTGGAAGACCGTTCGAGATGCTAACTTAACTTCCGCCACGTCCAAAAGGCAGGGGACACCAGTGAGCATCAGCTAGAAGCCCAGAAAACGCTGGGCACACACACCATGCATAAACCTCCGAGCTTGGCCTGAGCCAAGATGGCAGGAGTCAAGGAAAGGCTGTACAACTAGATGGGAACTCAGATAACCAGAGTGCACCCTCCAAGCCATCTTCATCCATCAACAAAACAAGTCCATGCGAAGATGGCTTCAGGACCCAAGTAGGGAAGGCTGTACTCATGGAAGACAACAGTGGCTTCTGCTTATGGGCAAAGACTATAAGGATGAGCAGTTCTGCTCGTGTTCATATGAGAAATGAGCGGCAGCCCAGCAAATGCAGCTTCCAGATAGGCGGCTTCACCACTGGCATCTTGCTGGGTCCTCCACAGGGGGCCTGGCTTCCAGCTTGCCCTTTAGCGTGTGTGGGTGGCCATCTATACTCCACCACAAGCAACAATTTCATTTTCCCACTTCCTGGGATTCCTGTGGAGAGAATTGGAGGGGGCAGCCTCTACTGAGATCGTTGGAAAGCAAGTGTGTCTCAACAAGGGTGGGATGTGGAATTCAAGCAAAGGACACTTCCTTTGCTGGCTTAAGGAGCTGGTCTAAGAGAACCACCTAGAGCAGTGGTTCTCAACCTTCCTAACGCTGCAACCCTTTCATACAATTCTATTGGTGAAATTATTAAGGCCACTCCACATAGTTAAAAGGAAGATTTATTTAGTGGGTAACTTACAAATGAAGGGATAGGTAGATCACGGGGTCTGGAGAAGGTGTATCGCAGTCCAGCAGTGTTCTCTGGAGCTCTGCTGGGTCAACCTCCACCGTCCAGGGTCCAGGAACAGAGCGAACTGCTCATCCAGATCTCCGGTCTCTGGGCACCTGCCTTGGCCCCGCCTTGTAGGCGTGACAGTTGCTGAAGCCTCAATGGGGGTTGGAACTTCCAGATCAAAGCTGGAATGGCTACCCACTACAAGTTCCTCAAACCATGGTGACCCCCAACCATATAATTATTTTCCTTACTACTTTATAATTGTGATTTTGCTACTGTTATGAACAGTAATATGAATACCTGTGTTTTCCGATGGTCTTAGGGGACCCCTCAACAGGTTTCGACCCACAGGTTGAGAAACTCTGACCTAGACAGAGTCATCTGGAAGCCCTCTGGGGCTCATTGTGTTTGCTGGCTTTTCTCCTTTTGGTTACATTGCTGGTTTCATGCTCTGATTATGGTAGTGTTGAAGTGGGTGTGCCAAGTCCCATTTTACCGGGATCAGTGTCCTGATAGATAAATACCGGAAGGGGATAGAGCTGGTCAGGTTGGGGGTAGGGGGTGGGGGTGGGGTAGGTTTCACAGGAGAATCCTGAGCTGGGCCATGTGTTCTGGAAGGGAAGGACTTGTCTTTTGCTTTCTCTGATACCAGTGGTAGCACGTCTAAGACATTTGGTGCATCTGTGGAACAAAGACAGACTTTAGTTTCTTTTTATTGATAGGTTTATCTGTTTTGCAAGTTTCAGACTTGTGATGCAGCCTAGTCTGGCTTCTAACTTGTAATACCCCTGTCTTCCCCTCCCGAGCTGGGTTTACAGGGATGTGTCACCATGCCCGGCTTGGAAGACCTAAGAGGTAAGGGGCAGGGGTATCTTTCTGAGTCAAGGCCTGGGATGATATGCAGATTTGTTCAATTTTCTTGGGACATAGTGCTGTTCAGATTTCATTCTGGTTCAATTGTTCTGGAAGCTCCACTGGTTCAGTTTTAATTTCACTTTGAACTCATTAACTCGGTTTTTGTTTTGTTGGCTCTCTCCTCCTCTAAACTCTAGTTTGGTTCATGATTTGTTTTTCTAACAAAATATTTGTCTCTCATTTGTTTTAGACTGCAGCAAATTAGTGCCATTTAAAAATAGTTTTCGTTTAATGGCTGTGATCAGTAGAGCTAAGGAAGTGATGCGTAGGGGAGGGAACATGTGACAAGGAGTTTGCATTTAATTTTTAATCCTAATTAGTGTCAGCAACGCCCTACATGCTCATTAAGTCTCAAATGAAGATCAAAGGGAGCCCAGGGGAAGCTTCCTTCCGGCTCCCATGCTAGACAGGAAGCATTTGCTACCTGTCCTCCATCACACTCTGACCCAGAGGCTTGAAGAGACGTCTGTGTTCTTTGTAGTTTGCAGAGGGTTTCTTCCTTCTTCCCTCTCTCTCTCCCTCCCTCCCTCATTTCCATCTTTGTATGTATGACATGCATGCACATGTGTGTGTGTGCATGTATTCATGTGTGAGTATGGACACTCTTGTGCCACAGCACACAAGTAGAGGTCCAAGGAGTGCCTCTGGTGCCCTGCCCCCACACCACCTTCCGTCTTAATTGAGATAGGGCCTCCTTGTTCTTTGGCTGTTGAGTATGCAGGCTGGCTAGCCCACAAACTTCTGGACGGGCTCCTGTTTTGCTTTGTGTGTTTCGTTTGTTTGTTTGTTTTAGACGTATTTATTTTATTTTTTGTGTGTGAGTGTTTTACTTGCATGTATGTCTGCACACAATATGCATGCCTAGAGTCCCAGAAAGTCAGAAGAGGTTGTGGGATCCCCTCAAACTGGAGTTAAGAGTTAAGGATGATTGTGACCCACCATGTGCTGTTTATTTATAGTGTTGGTTTTGGCTTTTATTGAGACATGGTTTTGCTCTGAAGCCTAGGTGCCCTCCAGTTCCTAATCTTCATGACTCAGCCCCCTGAGTGCTGGTATTACAGGTGGGCTGCCCACCTGCCCAGCTAGCACTGATAATCTCTAGACAGAAATTTAATCCTTGGAGTTCTAGAGGCTGGGAAGTCATGGTGTTTACAGACTCAGTGTCTGGTGGGCACCCACTCTGACTTCTGAGATGGTTCCTGCTTGCTGTCCTCACACGAATGCCCTCAGTGGTGGGCATTGAACCCAGGGCCAGATACATGCCAGGCCCTGCTCCCACTCGGCGCCCATCTCATCCCAGGCTCTGACTTTAATCAGAGCACCCGTCACCTCCTGGGCTCCAGTGCCTGTTACACTAGAGATTAGGTGTAGGTTTGGAAGGAAAACAGACGTTCAGACCGTTGTTTCTCACATGAACAGAAATACTTAAAACAAAAAACTCAAGCTTATCACTTCCTGCCTGCTGCCTGCTCATCTCTGCCCTCAACTCCTCTGGATGTCTGCTAACCTTTGGGGGATGGAGGTATCCTGAGCTTGTGGGAAATTACTTGGTCCCTACCCCTGACTCAAATCAGAATTAACTACACGTGGCTCACAAATTGAAGACTCCTTGCAGAGAGAGAACAATTCCCACTTTGTTTTAAGAGACGATCTCATGCAGCCCAAACTGACTTCCAACTCTCTATGTTGTTGAGGATGACCTTAACCTCCAGATCTTCCTGCTGCCTCCTCCTAAGCACTGAAATTCCAGACATGTGCCATCAGGCCCAGCCTGAGGGAGGCAAATTCTTTAGAGGGTCTACCAGGTATGCCCAACCTTCAGCCACAGGCTACACACAGAGCATGTCATAAAAGACAGGCATGAATGCATCCCAATCCAAGATCCTAAACTTACTTAAAACATTATGAAATCTCTCTCTCCTAACTCAAGCATGTGGCTCTACAGCGTGGACTTCACAGATGACACTGTGTCACAATGTCCAAACACTGGGCACACCTGACTCACTTTGTGTTTTTCATTGCAGATTCATCCAAGAACCTGCCAGAAACAAGAGGGCATTCATAACACTTCTGTAGGCTTTTCCCCCTTTTTAGACTTCCATCAGTGGCCTGGGGGCTACTTCAGAGACATCTTCATCTCTTAGAGGTACGTGTGGCAGGGAGAGAGTGCCCCAAAGCCACAGAGGCAAGGACTGATTGCTCTGGTGACTTGCTCCTACCAGGTATCATCACCGGCCTCCTTGCTTTGTTCTGGATTTGGTGGTTGGGAACGGGGAGAAAGTTGTAGAAAGAAGATGCTAATTTTATTTGTGGAGGAATATGGTTTACCTGAGGAATGTAGATGGCTACAGGGCTCTGCTCCTGGTTTGCTGAGTATCCTTTGACAAAGTGGTCAGCTCCCCAGGGCTTCTCTGGCTGGGTTCCCCCACCTGTGGCACCACAGAAAGGGACAGGGATGTCCTGGGCTACTTTTTCTGGTAGTGTGAGACTCGACTAATTAGCTTGAGGGAAAGCCAAGGGCAGTGCCTTGAGCCAGCATCGTTGGGATTGGTTACAAGCACAGGCCCACATTCTGAACCTGCAGGCTCCTCTGGGAAGAAGAGACCTTCAGCTGACCTTTATTTCTTTCCCTTCCCTCTCCAGGCAGCGTCCTTGACATTACTGAACAGTACCTGATTGTGGATCAGGAGACATTTCTGAAAAACATGATTTTTAATAGCTTTGTGTGGCCATACTTTTCCCACAGACTACAACTCGACCTTGCTCTGTGAGGTATAGACTTCTATTCCTATATTTTGCATTGAACATAGAGGCTTCCAGTGGTCCATCCTGCCTGGATCACTGGCTTTAGGATCAGAGGACAGAATTCACTCCAAGTGGCCATAGGTATTGGGCTGTAACTTCTGCTCATAACTACCAGGTGCCGAGCACCACATGATCTCCGATGAGCTTCTTGTGAAATAGGGCTGAAGAACAGCAGTGAATTAACTACAGTACAGATCTGCTTGGTTGAGAGTTCTGTAAGACTCGGCTCCTCTGTGAAGCTTTCCTTAAGTCCTCTTGCATGGGATCCTCAGGGATTCCAGAGTGTTCCAGACTTCCCTCTGTGAAGGTACTCAGTGTTCACTGTGATGCACGTCTGTTTATTAGCTTGGTTCCACTGGGCCTCAGTTTCCTTGAAAGCGAATATATCTCAGGCTCTTCTGTCCTCTCAGTGGCTGGCATGGTGCATTACAGAAGAAAGCTCGGGAATCAGGGCAGTAAGAATGAAAGAATGAGACAATGTGGAATGAATGTGAAGGCTGTTGGCACTGGAAGTAGGGGGCTAGTTATAAGAAAGAGCACCCCAACAGTTCCCAAGGCAGAGGTCTTTAAGAAGGAGCATCATGCCACCTGCTTGGCTTGAACTGACCTGGGCAGAGCCATGAACGGTTCTCAAAGAAGTGAAACGTGTGCATGGTTCTTTCTAGGAACAGACCCTCTTCTCCCATCTGTTTTTGAATCTGTCTATAGCAAGAAAAATGTTGAAATGGAGAATCTTAAGTGCACCCCAGCAGTGGCCAAAGTTTCTAGAGCTGTACTACAGGTCTTGGTTATGTCCTTGTATTTGAAGCCCATATTGAGGGTACCAGTATCCTTGTTTTATAGATGAAGAGACTAAAGGCCAGAATGGTCCAGCCGTTTAGCCAAGTTCATTCAGCTTGTGTGTGCTACTCCTCAGTTTCCAGTCTGTTTTTGTTTCTTGGGTGTTTTTTTTTTTTAACTCTGAAGCCCTTTCATTCTTTTCTGAAGACTGTAGTCCTGACGTTCATGATTCCTGGGCATCTGACTCTCCTCCGTTCCTATCACCTCCTGTCTTCTCTTACACTTAACCCAAGTTTCCTGACTAAAGATCCCCAAATACTTTTTTCACTGGGTCTAGCCTCTTGATGGAGAAGCTCAGCCCCTGAGAGGTCGGCAATCCCCAGCACCTGTGATGGGTTTCCACGGCCTTCCGCAGCCATATTTCCAGTTCCATCTCCTGGATTCCTATTCTCTCCACTCAGTTTGTGGCCAGGGAGATTTCTCTTACCTTCTTCTACGACACCAGAGGCAAACTGTCTTCTGCTTGGACACCAAAATCACCTTGGCTTTCATCATGGCTGTTTGTGTCAGGGCCTCATTATGTAGCCCAGGCTGGCCTTGAACTCACTACCCTCCTGCTCAACCTCCAGAGTCCTATGATTGCAGAAGTGTGACCCCATGCCCAGTGATCACAGCGTCTTAATCCAAATGATCAGAGGCTCTCTCTGATTTTTGAAAACTAGAATTTTCCAAGTAGGTTCCGCCTCTTTTGAACACCCAGGAGAAAGGAGATTTCATTGGCTAACTATTATTCATTTTTCTTGAATTCACAAGTTATCCAAGTGCCCTGGGGGTACTTCTGTCAGTGTTCTGATGTCATGCCAGCCCTCTCTCTTTTTGGGACAGGGTATGTAGACCAGGCTGGTCTTGAACTCATAGAGATCCACCAGCCTCTGCCTCCTCCTGAGTGCTGGAACTAAAGGCATGGGCTAACATGTCTGGCTTACGCAGCAGTCAAGACCGAGAAACAAAAGTGGATCAGGCTATTCTCTGGCTGGCCATGGAGAGGTTAAGTCTTCCATCACAATACCTGGGAGGCTGAGGCGAGAGGACCGTGAATTGGAGGTCTATCTTGACTAATGGTAAGATCCTGTCTCAAATTTTATATATATATATATATATATATATATATATATATATATATATATATAGAGAGAGAGAGAGAGAGAGAGAGAGAGAGAGAGAGAGAGAGAGAGAGAGAGAGAACACTCTTGTTGTTATTCCCCTTTTGTTAAGGAAGGGAAGCTGAGATTGAGAACTCAGGCCCCAAAGCTCTGTCAGGATTTGAACCAGCATGTTGTCAAATACTTGCTTTCCTCCTCTGCCATTCTGCCCACCCCATCCCACCCACCACCTCAGCCAGTCCCTCCTTCCTGTGCCTCCTGGTGACTCATTCTTTCTTGGCAGATGCTGTGGTTTGCAGACATTGTGGGTTTTGATAACTCGGTAAATGAAGTCATCATGTTGTTGTTCTCGGCGTCCTTGTAGCGGCTGGTTCTCTGGCCACCCACCGGCCCTATTCCCCGTGCCGCCCGCCGCCAGAGAGTCCCCTGGACTGTGTGGGAAACATGGCTCCTGGGTTGCACACTGTCTTTGAAAGAGTGTGGGTTCCCCGGAGACCGAGCAGAAGCCTCCCTAAGGCTCTGCTCTGTGTCTTCTGTGTCTTAAGCCTCAGGAACCAGCGTGCTCACTGCAGGCTGAGTTCCCACCTTCTCAGGGTTCCCACACTCGGTTCGGAGGCCAACTTCACCTTCTTCTTCCTCTGAGACTTTAAGCCTGATGTGGCAATCCTCGGTCTCAAAGCCCTTCCTTTGATCTTTTCCTCAGCCCCCTTGGTGCCTTGTCTGTGGGATGCATGAAGTGACCAGCACCAGTCTCCCAGAATTCCCTTGGTGGATGTGCAATTAGCCTCCACCTTGTGCCCCTTGTGAGAGGAGACTGTAGAGGGATGTGAGACTGAGTAAAGAGGCGTGTGAAAGAGGAAGAGGTGAGAAATACTGCACAGATTCTCCAAGCCAGGCACAGAGCCTTGCCTCTAGCTTCAATTTAATCGCAGTACTCTATCAGTACTCTTGACCTCGTTGCCATGGAGACACAGGTACTCAGCAAGGCCAAAGTGGCCTGCCCATCAAGGGCAAATCTGGGACCTGCTCTTGGCCAGTTTGATTCTGAAGTTTCGATTGCACTTTATCCTGTCGGTGACAGGGAATCACTGGAAGTGTCTTAGCAGGAAGCTGAGAGACTAAAGCCTTGCTGAAGGGAGACTGCTGAGAGCAGGGAGTGGAACAGATGGGTGAGAAGGGAGGCCAAAGAGGTGAGGACCAGTGAAGGGGGCCACAGTGTCCACTGGAATCTTGACCGGGAAGAGAGAGGAAGCAGAAAGACAGTGACAAGACAGCCTTTGCCCGGAATGTCCTTCCTTATGCTGTCATTGAGGGCTCTGCCAGGGTGTCTGGACTATGCCAGGGGTGACGCCAATTGCCACTATACATAGGGCAACTCACTCAGGGGCAGTATGGATGGGAAAGCTGGCAGGAGGGGTGGGGATGGGGACTTCTGAACTCTTTCAGCAGGGCTGGACTAGGCTGCCTTCTCCCGCTGGGGACCAGGCTCAGGCCACCACATGGAGTGTGCTCAGTAAATAGTAAACGGCTGTGGTAAGCTGTGAAGTGGCTCTGGAATAGAGCTGAGCCACCACTGTTTATGAGTGCCTCTTGTCCTGTGCTGGCACGCCAGACTGGGTGACTCCTCCTTTCCTGATGGGGAAACTGAGGCTCCGGGGCTCCAGGGCTTCTTTCCCACGGTTGCCTGGAAGGCCAGAGGGCGGGGTTCAGATGGAAAGCCTCAGTTCCAGCTCTGACAGCTCTCCGAAGCTCTTCTGTCTTTGGTGTCGGAGACATGAGGGGAGTAATGATAAGTTTCCAGGAGTGGGGCAGCTCACAGTTTACAAAACCGCTTCCCATCCATTATCCCATTTGCTCCTCGTAGCAATGTGTGTTATTATTATTATTATTATTATTATTATTACTCCCATTTTGCAGTTGGGGAAACTGAGGCCCAATTATTTGAGGTTGTGGTCATTCAACCATGAGTAATAGAACTAGAATTCCAGATGAGGGATTCCTCCTTTTATCCTCCCTCCCTTTCTTTCTTTTTGGAGACAAGGTCTCACTCTATAGGACAGACTAGCTTTGAACTCACGGCCGTACAGGAGAGAGATAGCATTCCTGGCTAAGGACAAGGTTGACTCTAAGCCCACACTCTTTCCAGGAGGCCGTGGCAAAGGAAGCAAAAGAAAGCCAGAGCAACAAAAGGGAGAGGCACAGCTTCAAGGGGGTGATGCGGCATGGCGGGCGTGGAGAGCTTCAGGTTAAACTTCATGAATGTTTCTAGGGAGCCACAGTTGTCCACAGCAGATAGGGCTGTGGGGAAAGTTGTTTTATCTGCCTGGGAAGTTTTCACAGTTATTACTAGAGAGGGGATGCACAGGAGGAGCCTCTGGGACAGAACCTACTTCTCACTTGTGGACCTTGGGAAGACAAAAAAAAAAAAAAAACAGGAAGAAAAGGAGAAAAAGGATAAGACTGACACGTTTGTAGTTGTCTCTGAGATGCCTAGTAAATTCAATTGTATGGATAGATGGGTGGATGGAAGGATGGATGATGAGCAGATGGGTGGGTGAGTTAAGTAGAGGGTAGGATAGATGAGCAAGTGATTGGGAGACTGATGGGTAAGTAGATGGAAGGATGGGTGGGTGGGTGAGTGAGTGGATGGATGGGTGGGTGGGTGGATAGGTGGATGGATAATGGATGGGGGGTGGATGGATGGATGGATGGATGGATGGATGGATGGGTAGATGGATGGGTGGGTTGGTGGATAGATAGATGGATGGATGGATAGATAGATAGATGGGTGGGTTGGTGGATGGATGGGTGGGTGTATGGATGATGGACAGGGGGTGGATGGATGGATGGGTGGATGGATGAATGGGTGGCTGAGTGGGTAGACTGATGGATGGGTGGATGGATGGATAGATAGGTAGGTGAGTAGATTGAAGTTTGAGTGGAAAGGTGGATAACTGGGTGAGGTGGATGGATAGGTGGGTGAGTAGATATCTGGCTTTGGGTTTTTGTTAAGACTGATTAGGATTTGTGCTACATGGGTGTGTAGATGGGTGGGTGGATGGGTGGAGGGAGGGTGAGTGAGTGGAAGAATGTTTGCAGGAATAAGATTTAGAAAAATTGCACATTGACTCAGGCAACATCTTTCCCACTCCAGGGTCCTCTTTATAATTCCCGAGGTTATCTTGCTCTTCTTGTTTTAGCCTTTTGCAGTATTCCATGTTATAAATGACATTCCTACCAAGAGGATGGCATCACTACACAGTACACAGAGAGGCTGAGAAGTCCAAGATGGTAGATGAAGTCTGTCCAGTTCACCAGCATCTCTAAAGTCTTGCCTCCACTGAGTCAGGCTTCCTCAGACTCAGGCCCTGAAGAAGCTCAAACTGCCGCTGTTGGAGGGGACAGTCACCTTCCCATGGGGTGGTCAATGTGGCTTTTGTGGCAGAGTACCTAGAAGGACTCAAGAGCTACTAATGGTGTTTGTTCAAGGTCTATTTATTCTGCCTGCTTTTTGCCCAGCGTCCTTAGAAACACTGCAATATGGATGCTCTCAAGCAACTGGGAAGGGTAGGGTAAGGGCCAAAGAGTCAGGCATGATCCAAACTGGACTGTGTCTTCATTGCCTGCCCATCCCAGTTACCCCAGTAGAATCAGTAGTAGTTCTGACCTTAAGACTCTTAGCGTTCTTACCATGTTGAACTCGCTGGAACCGGGTGTCACAACACTGGATTCTAATTCTCACTCTGTTGAGAATGTCTGCTGTAGAGTACAGCACCAGCCTCTGGTAGGTACTAACTGCATGGCTGAGGAAGGAGTGAACGAAAGAATAAATGAAATAGCTGGCTGTAACCTTGGCAAACCATTTCCCCATTCATAATCTTGGTTTCTACATCTACAGATTTGGGATTATGGTGATCTCTCCCTTAAGAGTAAATAAATGGATAATTATAAATGGTGGATAGGCACCAGAATTTTAGGCCCAGACAGGTCAGGAACCACATACACCACAGCTGATGATAACTATGAGGATCAAATGCAGTGGTGTGTTGGGTAGGGTAGCACATACCTGTAACCTCAGCACTTGGAAGGCAGAGGCAGGAAAAGGATTAGTGGGGGTTCAAGGCTAGCCTGGGCTACATAGGAAATTCTCAGATATCCAGGGCTACTACATAACAGGAACTTGTCTCAGAACAAAATAAAAGGCAAAACTTACATTCAAACCACCTAGTTTAACTAACTAAAAAGTGTCCCTCAAATTTTAAATAAGATTTAAATTTTTTAAAAAATTACATTTAGTGTGTGTGTGTGTGTGTGTGTGTGTGTGTGTGTGTATGTGTCAGTATGCACATGCATGTGCCCATGTGAGTCTATGTTTGTGCACGTATGTGTCTATCTGTGGATGGGAGCATGTGCATGTGTATGTGTGTGTGTCTATCTATGTGTGCATGTTTGTAGGTGAGAGGAGAGCTTGTAGGAGTCAGTTCTCTCCTTCCACCATGTGAGTAGAGTCCTAGAGGTTGAACTAAAGTTGTCAGGTTTGGCAGCAAGCTCCTTTACCCACTGAGCCATTTTGCTGGTCCTGAGTGATTATTTTTTTAAGATGCGATTTTGCTGTACTGGCCTGCCTGATTCAAACAGTCTTTTTGTTACAACATCTCAAGTGGATGTGACTGTAGGCTTAGCTGTGATTTCTTTTCTCCCTTGAGACAGGATCTTGCTAAGTAGCTTAGGATGGTCTTAGGCTTGCAATCCCCTGTCTCAGCCTCCCAAGTGCTCAGACTGTAGGCATGTGACCACCTCGCCTAGCTTTGGATATGATTTTTATTGACGCTCTTCTTCTAGAAGTACTGATTTAACATGAAGGAGTGACTGTAGGGCTGGGGCAATGGTTCGCTGGGTAAAGTGATGGCCATGTAGGCACAAGGACCTGGGTTCTGGTCCTCAGTACTCTTGGAGAAAGCGAGGTGGGGAAGTGCTCACCTGTGACGTCAACATCAGGGCTGGGAAGACAGGAGGATCCCTGAGGCTTGCTGACTAGCAAGCCCAGTCAACTAGGGAGCATCAGGTTCAATGACAGACTCTGCCTCAAGACGTGAGGTAGAGGATGATTGAGGAAGACATCTGACGCTGATTTCTAGTCTCCATGTGCACCCACACATGTGTGCACATGAACATACCACACACACCCAAGGGACTGGGTTGTGGCTCAGCACCATGAAACACACACACACACACACACACACTCACACTCACACTCACACTCACACAGAGCTGTGGTGCTGGGGATTACAATTCATAACATGCAGTGGGCTGGTGAGATTGCTTTGGAGGAAGGGTCTCCACGGTTGCATTAATAACTTGGAGAACTGTCTGCTTCATCTCTGTGATTCTGACATCCCCTCACCTAGCCGGTCCTAACCTGCTGTGCCCTCCTGATTGTAGTAGGTCATGGGTTCCCTTTCCACTCCCATAATTGACCTGCAAGTCTTCTAATGATCTCGCTGGGGAGAATTCTCTACAGTACTTGGGAGGTCCCTCCTCTGCCCAGTTTCAACCCAGGGCCTGGTGGTGGCAGAGTAAAAAAAAATGCCCCGTTTTATAGTCAGCCTCTTGGAGCCTCTCATGGAAATGCCACAGACCCTTCAGACTAGACGCCAGCCTCAGTGGCAGCGGGCGCCGTTCTAAACCCCCAGCTTTGTGCTAAATATAGTGGCAGGAGGGAAGGTGGTGTGGATTTGGGGGAATCTAAGCGGAGGGAGGGAGTCAGGGAGGAGAACAGGAGGGGGAAGAGGGGCGGGAGAGAGGAGAGAGACAGTGATCATGCTAGCGAGAGAAATAAAGGAAGGCAGGAAAGATGCCGAAGAGGTTGGAAGCAGTGTAGACGATGCAGGAAAGGAAGTCAGGCTGAATGAGGGGAGAGAGACAGAGAGAGAACATGCAGGCTGTGCGCCCAGCTGGATGTGAAGCTCAGCACGATGTCGGTGGGGTGAGGACGCCCAAGAGCGCAGACAGAAGGATCCCCCAGGCCACGCCCCCAGCCGGCTAGGCCACGCCCCCAGCTGGCTAGCCAGCTGGGAGCCCTCTGTTGGAGTTTATATGCTGCAGCAATGGTTGACTGAAAACGACACAACTTTCCTGGCCCTAGTCTGTCCCCACACAGGGACGAAGGTCCAGCTTAGCTACCTCTGCAGACTGGACCCAGCCAGCTTCCTGCAGTCTGGGACCCAGACTGGATGGAGGTTTTCCGAGGTGGTGGCGGTGATGGTCGCCATGGGAAGGGTCAAAGTAGGCCTGGCCGGAGCGAGAGTGGGATTATGGTAGAGCCTAGTGAGAAGGGCAGCCTGGAGGCACCTGAGAGAATCTGTTCTTGTGCCTTCAAATACCTGTCTCCCCTTGGCCTTGGGAGGCCTTGTCAGTCTGTCGAATTGAGCCAGAGGAGGCTGGCACTGTGAGTGGATGGTTCTGGGAAGACAGAGGAACACTGTAGACAGTCACCTGGAGCAGCAGCACTTGGGGATTTCCAAGGCTTGGGCAACGCACTGTATTTCCATCTAAGACTTATATGCAAAGGCAAGACATGCTTTCCCAGCAACTACCAGCCCTCCTTGGAGATAGAGACGGCTTGTATGTGATCAGGGCTCCTGGCTGTGCCAGTGAAGGACAGACCTGGGGCACTTGGGGTAGGGAGAAGGGGCTGGCAGCCTTCTCAGCTCTAAGTAGTGGTTCTCAGTAGCTGCTCGGGAAACACTTGTGGGTGGCGATACAGAGCAAGAGGACAGAGAACCTGGGGAGAGAGGACAAGACTGGACCGCTCTCTTTTCTGTCTGTCTTATCCCTTTCCCTTTTCCTAGAGGCTGGGGTGAGGGGTGGAGAGGGAAAAGGGAAGCCTCCAGTTAGAGGACACGGGAGATAAATGAGTCCTGTCGTCCTTTACCCAGGCTCCACAAGAGCAGAAAAGTCCCTCTCCCACATGGGAAGAACAACTATTATTTATGAGCCTATCTGAAGTGGAGCTCCACATGAGGAGGAACAGGGGTGAGTTTTCTTAAAGGCACAGGAGGGCCTGCTGGGGAATTGAAGGGTCAAGGGACACCTTCCAGGATAGAGGAAATAGGAAGAAATGAGATCTACTGCAGTGAGAAGTCTGAGCTGCCCAGTCTGGGAGGTGAGAGGAGAGGTCCTTGAGAGCAGGAAGGACTGGGGGTTTTCTGACACCTTTGTCCTCAGAGACAGACTATCATGCCTCTGCTAGTGCTGACCTGTCCAGAGTCCAGAGCCAGCAGGAGAGATGAAAGCCCCTGACCAGCGGACACACACCTGTAAAACCTGGGAATTTGTACTGGGCTAGGAGCCCTGCATAAGGGGGCTGGAAACAGGAATGTCCCCTGCCAGGTTTGGGCGTGAGAAAGCACCCCCAGCTGTTCTGGGTTGGGGAGGGAACACTGAGCATTGAAGGCCTCCAGAGAAAGAGCCTGGGCAGAAAGGGGAGCATGCGGGGTGCGGGAGAGGAGTGGGAATGGGAAGGGACAGAAGCGGCATTGGTTAGGGGGTGACATTTGAGATAGGGGTGGGGGTCCAGCCACAGCAAGGCAAGGCCGGGCAAGAGGTGAGGCTGCAGAGCTGCAGACAGGAAGTGCGTGCAACCCAGCTCCTGCCAGGTGGGGAAAGAGACGCAGGAAAGGAGGAGGAGGAGGAGGGCCAGGCTCAGAAAACGGGGAAAGAAGAGGAGGTAGGTGAGAAGGCCCAGCTGGCAAATGGAGCATGGGAGAGAATAGAGCGGCCTGGGGTCTGATGGGGAGGGAAGGGTGTGTGGGTGGGCAGCCATGACGGGAGAGCAGTTGAGCCAGCAAAGGGAAGAGTACTGCATTTCCCCCCCCCCTTTCATTTCAATTGCTATCAATAATACATTCCCAAGGAGCTGCCTTTGACAGCAATTAAAAAAGCATTTATGCTCCCAGAGAGAAATCGGAATGATTCCTCCCACCGCCCTCCACTCTCCAGCAACAGTCCCTAGTGATGATTTCCCTGGTGGTGTGTCCAAACTGGGGACACACGAGGGAGGGGAATGGAAAGGGGCCAAGGAATATTCTCTCCCTCTCCCTCTCCGAAGGCGGACTAGCTGAATGTTTTATACCAGGCTCCTCCAGAGTGTGGGTGGCTGTGGGGAGATAGGGTATGCAGAGGCTGGGGATTTTAAATACACAACTAAAACCCTTTTCTGATTACCGAGCCTCATGGAGCAGGGGGTGGGGTGGGGGCAGGACGCAGGCGGGGTGGGGGGGAGGCTGGGTCTCATCAACCTGCTGGTTGGAGAGGACTTTTGTTTCTCTTCGCTGAAGGGCCAAGAGTCTGGGAGGTTGAGCAGGGTACCGTCCATTTTAGACCTTTGCTGAGCTGCTGCTGTACATCAGGACCCACTGCTTGTGGTGAAGGTGCTTTACCACGGGACAGAGGCAGGTCAGCCCTGCAGGAGAAGGTTGTCAGACAGGCAAGACCCTTTCAGAGAACTGGGTGGCTGTGCAGTTGGCGGTAAGGGGGACACAGGGAGGCCAACAGAAAGCCTGGGGTGGCGGTTGGCTCATACCTGTGATCCTGGCACTTACGAGGCTGAGACAGAAGGATAGATAGCCTTGAGGAGGCTAGCCTGGCCTACAGAGGGAGACTGTTTCAAACAAAATGAAGAAAGTCCAATCCAGCAATAGTGGAGAAGGAAGAAGGGGAGGAAGGAAGGAGGGAGGGGTGGGGGCTGGGGCTGGGGAAAAGCTCCTGCTTGGGAATCCTGCCCGTTTGTTAGGTAGCCTTTCCTGAGGGTTTTGTGCCAGGCACTGCATAGGTAAAACTTCTTTACTCGACCCTTGCAAGTACCCCACAAGGGGCACACTCTTCCACCAACCAATGAGAAACCAATGAGGAAAGAGCAAGTGTGTCGTTCAGCAGGGGTGGCAGAGGGAAGCGACAGCGTCAGGGTGAAAACCTTCGTCTACCCTCTCACTGACCCATGCTGCTTCACATGGAGTTAAGTTCCAGCAGCGATCTCCCATCTGGGATTCCACCTGAGGGTGACCTTCCACATCTGGGGAGCTGGGTGGTACCGTGCATGATCAACACGCATCAGCGAGGTCCTGGGTCCTGTCTCCAGCACCCTTTACCCTCCAAAAGGAAGGAGAGACTGGAGGCCGGCCTCGTGGCATGTGCCTGTAATTGCAGCACTCTTGGGCAGGAGGATCACGTTTGAGGCCAGCATGGGATCAAAAACACGAAACAACAGCAAATCCCCAAACAACCTTCGAAGGGGACTGGTTCCATGGATTTATAGACAATGGAATATCTGCCGGTTATCAAGAGAGATGAGAGCCCTTTGTGTCTGAAGACAGACTAATCCCTAGAACATATTGTTTAGTAAAAAATAAGTGCAAGCACACAGCAATATGTATAATTTCCTGCCATCTGTGTGAAGGGGGAAAGAAGGAGCATTTCCATACAGTTACTATCTTGCATGATGTATCTTCTGCTTCTCAAAAGGGCCACTAGGCTTTTGGACACCAACTTGCAGTACTTGGGAGGCAGCAGCAGGGTAAGTTCAAGGGCAGCCTGGGTCACTGAGTAAGTTCAAGGCCAACCTGGAACCTCAGAAAGACTGTCTCAAAATTAAAAAAACAAAACAAAGAAGGGCTAGAGCACACCACCATTATTTGCCTCAAGTGTCAAGGTACATTGTTTAACCCTTTGAGTCCCTTTGCCGTCTGTCATCGGGGGTTCCCCTTCCTTGTGGGTCTTTTGCTAAAAAAGAGGTTGACACAGGGTTTCGTAGATTACCGTGAGCTCTGAAAGGAGCTGGCCATGGGAAAGACTGCTCTACAACGTCCTGGGTCTCAGGAGCATTGTGAGCACACCCCTGCCGCTAAGATCCACTGTTGTCTGAGTTGCATGGGTGAGGAGATGTGGAACTCACCAGGTAGGGAGCCCTGGTTTAGTGCCAAGCAGCCCTGACCTGTGCATGTCCCCCTCCCCCCCCCCCCGCCCCCAGGAAACCCCAAGGTGCGTCCATGTCTGAGTAGAATTCTAGGCTTTCTCAGCCTCTTTTCTTCAAGTAGCTTCCCATTGTCCCCAAGGACCAGAGGCACTGCTGCTGGAGGATGGGGTTTGTAAGGGCCACATCAGAGCAAACACGGGCTGAGCAGTGGCGGGGATACGTGGAGACCTGAGTCAGAAGAACATGGTCGAAACAGGGACCCCACATCTATTACTTTATGCCGGTGAGTCTCAATTTCCTGCCCTGCTGAATGGATACCCACCCATAAAGACCAAGTACATGGTAAAAGTCCAGGGATAGCTGTGCGAAGCTTGCTTTTTTATCTTAGAATCTTAATATATTTTCTCAGTACTAGGTATCAGATAGAGCCTCATGGGGTTAGGCAAGGACTCTACCCCCGAGTCACATTCTCCAGACCTTGGAATGGTTTTGATACGAATATCGTAGAGACTGATAAAGGGCTTGGTAGACAAACTCTCCAACCATGCTAAGACCAGTCTGGGCTTTCAAAGGAATCCGATCTGATTAGGACAGGTGCTGGCTGCTTCAGCTAATTAAGGGGCTCAGCAGTAGGCTGCTGAGCATGGGCAGGGAAGGAAAGCTCAGTGGGCAGCTACAATGATGTTTCTGTTGTTAACTGAACAATTAGGAATGGGTGTCCTTTTATGCATTCTACTGGGAGAGTCCAACAAAAGATAAGACATAGATGACTCTATCTTACCCTTAAGAAGTTCTCTGGCTTATGTGAAGGGCAGAGATCCTTCAGTCAACTGAACCACTTGGGAAATGGCTCTGACGGATGCCCAGGGTGGATTAGCCACAGTCCCTGCTCTCCAGATGCGTGCCCGCAGGAGGGGTGGGGGGAGATGATTCACAGCACATGAGGCTTGATTCTTCACGAGAGGAAATTACCATTGTGCCAGCTGCTTGTGTGGGAACTGAGAAAACCGGCAAGTGGTCAGGGCTGGGGAGGCTAAGCCAGGGGAGACTTCTGGAGGAGGAAGGAGCTAACCTGGAGAACCAGGGAGCCATGCAGAGGTGTGGGTGACACCCCCCCCCCCCCCCCCCCCCGTAGAACATGCAGAACAAAGGATAGGTTCAAGAGGGTGACACCTGATGAGGTAAACAGGAGGGGAGCTGGCAGAGAGACAGGAGCCAGGGAGCAGATGAACTTTCCCCCAAACCCCCTCTGGCCAGGCAGCTGTACCCTGCTGTGCACCAGGTGTCAATCATCTGCTCCATATTCTTCCCTGCTTTACTCAGGCATTTATCTGGTCAACATCAGAGTGAATAGGAGCCATTAACCCTGGGCAGGGACAAGAGCGGGTGCCAGGCACAGATAAGCCCCGGCAGTTGTGAAGGACTAGTCACTAGACTGTCTGACTGTGGCCACCGGACTTTTGCGGACCTCAGCCTAGTCCAGAAAGCAAGGAATCGAAGCCTGGTGGGTCTCTTCCCTAGCTTTGTGTCTGCATGAAAGCCCGCCCACGCTAGGGACGTGCTGGACCTCCTGGGAGCCAAGCCTGGCAGAGTCAGATAAATATTGATTGTCTGTTCAGCCATCCGTGCAGAGAACCGGAGAAGCTGGGCAGGAGGGGGAGCCTAGTAGGCGGTCCTGATGTGAGGGAGTTGGGCGGGGCCCAAGGCTGAGAGGAGCGGCAGGTGTCCTAGGGCGGTGAGCACCCACCCTTAGGATCTGGAGCTGTTGTTAGCTGCCCAGGGTGCAGGGAGCATCTGGATGAGCATCAGCTCCAGCAGACTTGTCTTTGAGCTAAGAAAGGCTTAGAGGCCTTTGAACTGTTTTCAATACCTCCCTGTATGGCTGCACCATTCATGACAGTTTTCTCTGGTGACTTGAATGGTCATGGGACCCTTACCCCAGCCTCAAGAAAGACTTGAGTGATCCACTGAGTCTGGAGCTGCCTGAGTGAGCGTGAGACACTCTCAAGGAGGGATTCCCAAACTGGGAGTAGGGATGCATGCCGGTGATTGCAGCATTTGGGAGGTGGAGGCAAGAAGATCATGAGTTTGTGGCCAACATCCAACTACACAATGAGCCTGGGCTAGAGTGAGACCTTGATTCAAAAAAAACCAAACCCAACTGAAACACCCAATAATCAAAACGTGTATTTGAGAGGGTAGAGATTGAGGTGTGGTGACACAAACCTGTAATCTCAGGATTTGGGAGGCCGACAAAGAGTTGGAGTGACAGGCCAGTCTGGGTTCCCAAGGCCTCAGGACCAAGCAGGCTCTGCCCTGCTGTCTCTCCTTCCTCAAGCCCGGCCAAGGGAGGGTGTTCTTTTCTTAGTTCAGATAAACCATCCTAAGATCTGCAAGCGTAGGGAGGGAGCACATCTGGCATGGCTCTGGGCACTGTCCTTGCGGCATTCTTCAAGGCTCCCTCGATGTTCTCGGCTCCGTTCCTATCATTGACCCCCACTCACCCCACAGGCTGAGCCTCCAGGCATGGGGGTGGGGTGGGGGTAGGGCGGATGGGGGGGTGGAAGGTGGGTTGGGTGGGGTGGGAGGGTTTTGAGCTTTGGGGAGAGAAGCGGTGAAGACGACCTGCCCACTCTGTGGGGTTTTGCTTTGTTTGCATTTTTATTGTCGGTTATTCCCAAATAAACACCCATTTGAAGGATTTGGCACTAAGAACAAGCTAAGGTTTCCCTTAGAAATTGTTCTTTTTTTTTTTTTTTTCTTCAAGGTCCCACGTACGCTAGGCGAGCGCTCTGCCACCGAGCTACAGCCTCAGCCCACTGAACGTTTTCCTCTGGAGGAGTTATGGATGTGTCTAGATTAGGTGTGGCGGTACACACTTTCAGTCTCAGCTGCTCGGGGGCGGGGGTTGAAGTGGATTAAGCTCCAGGAGTCCAAGGCTAGCCTGGGCAACCTGGTGGTACCTCTGTCTCAGAATGGAAAGGAGAGGAGAAGCCATGGCTGGATTGGAATTCTCTGTAGACCAGATTGACCTCAAACTTGCAAATGGTTCTCTTGTCTCAGCCCATTGAATTCTGGGATTACAGGTATGGGTCATCACGCCACTCATCTCCATATTTCAGTTTTGAGGCCGGGTCTTGCTAAGTTGCCTAGGCTTGTCCTGGGTTCACTTTAGCCCAGGGAAGCTTTGAAATTGCTTTTTTCTTTACTTTTAAAACATTTTATTTAAACATTTGGAAGTTATATTTGATTTATATTCTCTCTCTCTCTCTCTCTCTCTCTCTCTCTCATGTGTGTGTGTGTGTGTGTGTGTGCATGTGTGTGTGTGTGTGTGTGTGTGCATGTGTGTGTGTGTGTGTGTGTGTGTGTGTGTGTGTGTGTATACGGGTGTACATTCAACATGACACGCATGTGGAGGCCAGAGCACAACTTACAGGAGTTGATCCTCTCCTTCCGCCCTATGGGTCTTGGGGATTGAACTAAGGTCCTCAGGTTTGCTAGCAAATGCCTTTACCCACAAAGCCATCTCACCAGCCCACACAACATACATTTTAAAAGGTTGCTCTTGGGGACCAGAGAGATGGCTTGGAGAGCATCTTGTTCTTACAGAGGACCTGGGTTCAATTCCCAGCACCCGCATGGTGGCTCACATCCCCCTACAACTCTAGTTGCAGGGGGGTCCATCAGCCTTGTCTGGCCTCTGTGGGTACTGCAGATACACAGTGCACATGCATACATGCGGGCAAAGCACTCCCACATAAAATAAAAACAAACATGTGTAACTGCTGCTTTTGTTCTATGCCTCCTTCACTTGTGTGTGTCCCACCTTCAGAACTGGGTCCCTCAGCCAGCTTGTCGGTGAGAACACTGGGCAAAACCACTCCAGGTCCTCCAGAGCACTTTATGAGGACCTTTCTATTCTTCAGGGCCAAGACGCCTGTGACACCAGAGGAGAAAACAATCTCCTTTCCCGTGCATGCATCGGACTTGGGAACCCCTGGGAAATCAAGCATTTTGGCCAGACACACAAATCACAAACCTGGAAATGGTGAAGTCAGGCTTCCAGCGCACAGGGCTTTTATCTCTGGCTGTCAGCTTGGCCCCCACGCCTATTTGATGGAATTTTAGCAACTTGGAAAAATAGCTCAGTGCAACAGTAAGAGGTACAGAAACAGCCTCAGCAGCCCCTTGGCTGGTGGTTTTAGCAGCTCTCACTCCTGCTGATGAATAATTCAGTTTGTCTGTGTAGTGAAGACAGGTCAGACAAGGGCTGTGTGCGTGCGTGCGTGAGAACAAGCGGCTGCTCTAACCCAGGCAAGTTTCCAAACTCTCCAAAGGGGCTAAAACGCCAGACTGGGAAGTGGAAGTGGTGTTGAGAGGCAGGCAGGGAAGGCTGGGGGAGGGTCTTCAGGGGTGGTGTGTGAGCCTGAGGAGGACAGGTCACTTCTTGTAAGAACCAGAAGTGAGATCATGAAGTAAGGCACCGGCAGTGACAGAGGGGCTGTAGGCTCACTGGGTGGCAGGATCACAGGTGGGATGGCCTGTCTGTCATTGAAAAGGATGGAGACTCTGAGAAGCCAAAGGAAAGGAAAGAGGCCAGCTTGAGCAGGGCAAGGAGGGTTGGTGAAACCGGCCATTTTGGTCTTTAGCTCCTGAGAGTAACTGTTAGCCTTTATAGGAGGCTTTACAGGGGATGGGGTTGAGAAAGGGAGAGAAGTTGGTGCTGAGGAGAATGGGGAAGGTCAGCGGGGAAGGGGTGGACACCAGGAATCCAGCGAGACATGGGAGGTATCTGGGTGTGCTTAGAGAAGTCCCGAGCCCTGGTCTTTCCACCACAGACTCAGCCCCTGGAAGAGCCAGCATTGGCAGGCAAGATCCCCGTTCACATCTTCGTTCGGCTCACCTGACGGCAGAGCCTAGTGGCCTCTGTGAAGGAAAGATGGCGCCTTCACCGTGTAGTCATGTAGAAGGTGATGAAGGCTTGGACAGTGAAGGGCTGCATACAGGAGAAGTTCCACAAGACTATAGTAGAAAGAGTCCCGATGCCTAGAAAGGTCACAATACAGCGCATGCTCATGTTTGTGACGATGCTGGTGTGTGCAAACCTCCCAGGCTGCCAACTGTACACACGTACAGCAGTACAGCAGTGTACACATGGCACAGAACTCTTGATAGCAACATCTGACCCTTGACCGTTTGTATGGTCACTCTCCTATGTTTTTGTTTGTTTTTTTTGTTTTGAGATGAGTCTTTCATAGCTCATACTGGCTTTGACACTATAGTCAAAGATGACCCTGAACTTCTGATCCTTCTGAGTTTAGGGTTACATGTGTGAGCTGGTTTATGTAGTGTTGGTGTTTGAACCCAGGGCCTTGTCCATGCTGGGTAGGCACTCTGCCAAATGAGTTACATCTCCAGCCCTGTTTCTGTTTGTTTGTTGAGATGGAATCTCATACTGAAGCTCAGGCTGGCCCTGAACACTCAGTCTTCATGCCTTAGCCTCTTAAATGTTGGGATTACATAGATGTGCCACCGTGTACATTCTTTCTTTCTTTCTTTTTTTGAGACAGGGTTTCTCTGTAGCCCTGGCTGTCCTGGATCTCGCTCTGTAGACTAGGCTGGCCTCGAACTCCCAGAGATCCCCCTGCCTCTGCCTCCCCAGTGCTGGGATTAAAGGTGTGCATCACGTGTACTTTAGTTCTCGACAGCATAGAAGGAGGCCGTGTTTTGGAGGAATCGTGGCAGAGATCTTCTATCCCAGTAGTCAGGAGGCTGAGGCCAGAGAACTGTAGCAGTTCAATGTAGCTAGAGTTTTCCTGCCTGGCCCACAGTCAGGACAAATCTCTGTCACCCACCAATCCTACAGCCGCTCAGACCCAACCAAGTAAACACAGAGACTTATATTGGTTACAAACTGTATGGCCGTGGCAGGCTTCTTGCTAACTGTTCTTATATTTTAAATTAATCCATTTCTATAAATCTATACCTTGCCACGTGGCTCGTGGCTTACTGGCATCTTCACATGCTGCTGGTCATGGTGGCGGCTGGCAGTTATTCCTTACTCAGCCTTCCACTTCCCAGAATTCTCCTCTCTCCTTGTCCCGCCTATACTTCCTGCCTGGCCACTGGCCAATCAGTGTTTTACTTATACAGAATGATATCCACAGCAGTTCAAGGCCAGTTTAGGCTGTCTAGTGAGTTCAAGATTAGTCTTGAACTAATTGAACTAATTGAACTAGGGGGCCAGAGAAATTGCTCAGCAGTTAAGAGCATGTGCTGTTCTTGCAGAGGACTTGGGTTTGGTTCTAGAGTTTTTCCCCACAAGTACTGGGGATTGAGCCTAGGCAAGTGCTCTTCCACTGAGCTACGTTCCCAAGCGAGAGACCTTGGTTTGGTTCTCAGTCATCCTATCAAGTGGCTCACAACCTCTTGCAACTCCAGGGGATCAGATCCCTTCTTTTGGTCTTTATGGGACGCCACACACATGTGTGCAAGCACACATGCACGCGTGCACACACACACACACACACACACACACACACACGTCTTAAAAGGAAAGATTAGCTAGGGCTATATAGTTAGACCCTGTCTCAAAAAAATACTACTAACAGAGACCAAGTGGAGTGACTGGCCTATACTTAGGTTTGTGTAAATACACTCTATGATGTTCCCACAGCGAGTACATTTGCATTTCTCAGCACAGTGTCCTGTTGTTCAATTGGCATGACTCTACTTAAAACACAGACAAGCAACCCTGCCCTCCTCCCCTCTTCCTCTTCTCCCCTCCTCCCTTCCTCTCTTTTGGCGGACATAAAGACTGCATCCCGATCAGTGTGTGTCTGTGAGTGCCTGACTTCATGGGGGAGAGCTCCATTATGACAAATGAAGAATAGATAAGAGGGATGGAAAAGCCAGCTAAAACCAGGGCCTGCGATCAGGTGCCAGGGTCTAAGACAGGCGCAGTGAGGTCCCTGGCCTTGTATCTGAGGTGCCAGGATCTAAGACAGGCACTGTGAGGTCCCTGGCATTATATCTGAGGTGCCAGGGTCTAAGACAGGTGCAGTGATGGTGCCAGGGGCTAAGACAGGCACAGTGAGGTTCCTGGCATTGTATCTGAGGTGCCAGGGTCTAAGACAGGTGCAGCGAGGTCCCTGGCATTATGTCTGAGGTGCCAGGGTCTAAGACAGGTGCAGTGAGGTCCCTGGCCTTGTATCTGAGGTGCCAGGAACTAAGACAGGTGCAGTGAGGTCCCTGGCATTATATCTGCGGTGACAGGGTCTAAGACAGGTGCAGTGAGGTCCCTGGCATTGTATCTGAGGTGCCAGGATCTAAGACAGGTGCAGTGAGGTCTCTGGCATTATGTCTGAGGTGCCAGGGTCTAAGACAGGTGCAGTGAGGTCCCTGGCATTATGTCTGAGGCCTGTGAGATGAGGCCTTTGGAACCGCAGCCAGAGGAAGGCCATGACAAGGGAGCTAGACATGGCCACCTTCCTCATCCCTTATCTCAGCTTGTTCCTGGCAGACAAGACCTGAGATGCTTGCCTTTCCCAAAGTCATCTAGAGCAGGGGGATGCTCAGAATTTAATGGGGTGAGAGAATTCCAAGGGATGATGCCTCCCCTTTCCCAGCAGAGGCAAGGCACATGGCTTTCTGAGCTGAAGCCAGAAGGGCAGAGCTGAGCTCCTCCAATTTGAAATTTTATGAATCTTATTACTATGGTGGTGTTATAAATGATTAATAAAGCATTTGAATTGTCCAGTGGAGACAAGGAAGGGA
This sequence comes from Peromyscus eremicus, assembly GCF_949786415.1. Classification (NCBI taxonomy): domain Eukaryota; kingdom Metazoa; phylum Chordata; class Mammalia; order Rodentia; family Cricetidae; genus Peromyscus; species Peromyscus eremicus. Next base: position 59,052,222 of record NC_081431.1, on the reverse strand, counting down.
AGAAGATTAATATTTCTTGAGAACGACAGGCATCAGGGTTTCTGGAGTGCTCGCATACATTATCTCAGGGGTTTAACCCGGTCCAGTTAACCCTTTGCCTCCCACAGCTTCTCCTTTATCTCTGCTCCATCTGGGCCTTTGTAAGGAAGGCTGGTATTCCCCTATCAGTTTTTGTTCCCAGGAACTGTCTGGGAGCTGTCCCAGCATCGGTTCATGACACCAAGTTGTACTGGAACAAACAGTCAGCTGGAGGCTTGTGAGGACAGGCCTGGAGGAGGAGGAGGAGGAGGAGGAGGAGGAGGAGGAGGAGGAGGAGGAGGAGGAGGAGGAGGAGGAGGCAGAGAGGAGGAGGAGGCAATGATAGCCGGGATTTCCTCTGGTCACCTTTTCAATCAGCCCAGTGGCCTTTATTTACTTCTCCTCCTCCTCCTCCTCCTCCTCCTCCTCTTCTTCTTTCTTTTTCATTGTTTATTTTTAATTTTCAAATTGCATTACACTTATTGTGGTGTTGTGAGAATAGAACCCAGGACCTTGCAGATGGTAGGTGGGCACTCCACCATTGAGCTACATCCCCTGCACTTACTTTCATGCTTGACAGACCCTCTCCTAAGCAGTCATCACTCCAGTGCCCATCCTCCCCTCCCGAGGGTGTAGATGGGAGAGTGGTGTTCCGGGGCTCACCCTGGATCTGCCAACCCCCCCTTACCGTTCCTCAGGCTGATCCTGAAGAGCTGTAGAACGGAAGCTCAAGAAGAACTGGGGTTTTCCTGTTTCATGCGTGTCTGTTCCTGGAACAGTGCACGACACATAGTAGGTCCCCGGAAAATACCTACTAGCTGAGCCTCAGGCCCTTTCTTCTGCAGAGACATCTTCGTCTGGGAAACCTGTGTCACTGCGCTCTTGTACTCTGCTCTGGCCACAATGTGGGGTTGGGTGGAGAGGAAGAATCCTGGCCTTTATCATTCAGCTTCCCTGAGGTCCTGGCTCCCCTCGGCCTCCCCAGGGAGCTCCAGTGTGTCCGAGCGAAGGAGGGTGAGGAGGGGTGCTTGTAAGACAACGTCTGTCAAGGTCATGGGTAGCTAGGCTTCTGAGAGTCTGTAGTCACAGGACAAAGCAGGTGTGGTGGGGAGACAGGCTATGGGAGGCAAAGAGAGGGCAAGAGAGAGAGGAAGAAGGCACAGGGACAGTCTGCCATTTTCCACAGAGGCTGTATGTTATCCAAAAAAACCGATGTTTCCCCGCAACCCCACAGAATCTTTAGCAATGGCCTAGTGGGGTACAGGAAACCTCTTACGGGCTCAGCTGTTCACTGGGGACAGGTCTTGGTTCCCTCTTCCTCCCTGCCAGGCTATAGCTTGTGGAACAAGTTAAACTTCTGAAGTTCAAGGTCCCTTAGGCAAGAGGTGGTCTTCTGAGGCCCGGTGCCATTCCTGTGCATTAGGACCTCCCCCCAACCCTGAAACACACACAGCATGTCCTTACTTGCCAGGTAGGCAGGCAGGAAGGTCAGTGTCCTCCAAAGTCTGTCTTCGGGCAGCCTTTCCAGCCAGGTCATGATCTGAGCAATAAGTCTCTCATTGTGGAGGGGTAAGTGCACTCCTGGGGCTTCTTATAATCCAGAGACACATCCTAGGCATTAGCAACATAGCCTTTGGGTCCCAGAACCAGCACCACGGGTAGAGGCCAGCAGCAACTCTTTTAGCTAACAGCAGGATGCCCCCTGACCATCCCTCTCACGCAGAGGGAGAATGTATGGCTGTTTTCCTTCATGGCGTCCCAGAATAGTCACCTCAGAAGGAATATAGGCATTGGTTGAATGCCTATATTCTCTCTCCATGGTATGTATTTTACAGCAAATGTGAAAACTAAATCTGGGTCCTGAAGCTTCTCTGTTCATTTTCAGCATGCAAAATCCTGTTCCCACCCCCGCCTCAGTCCCCTGGTCTCTACACCATCAGACTGTCCAATTTGGAGGAGCTCCACGCTGGGAAGTTTTCTCTAGGGGCTCAGGTAGTGTCTTTCTATCGCGGTGATAAAACACCATGACCCAAAGTGTTTATCTCAGCTTACAGCTTGTCTGTTATCTAGGCCAGCCACTCAAGGCAGGAGCTGGTGCAGAGGCCATGGAGGGGTACTGCTCACTGGCTTGCTCTTCATGGCTTGCTCAGCCTACTTTCTTATAGTACCCAGGACCACCAGCCCAGGGATGGCACTGACCCCAGTGAATTGGGCTCTTGTACACCAATCATTAATCAATAAAATGTCCCACAGTCTCTCCCACAGGCCAAACGATTCTGCCCGTGCTGAGTTTTCATAAAACTAGCCAGCACAGGTTGGTTGGATTTTCCATCCCATTAGCTCTGTCTTGTAACCCAAAAGGCTCCCCAAGTGGGCAATATGCTCGGAGCGGCTCTCCACGTGCCTGGGACTTTTGCCTGGGCCCAGGAAGGACAGTCAAGTCATTTGCATTGACTTTGTCCCACTGCTGACCATTGCCCTCTCCTTGAGGGGTTCCCTCCTCCTTATACCCCCCTTTTTGGTAATTAACAGGGCCCAGAAGGGCATTCTGCCAACAGACGGCCAAAAGGCAGAGCAGACAGCTGTGGTGGTGCCAGCAAAGGACAGGCTATTAAAACAAAAATGATTCATCTTGGGAATGAGAGCAAATCGCTTTCCATTTATGGGAATTGGGGCTGGGCTCCAAGCAGCCTGCATGCGATCAGCGGGCCGATGAGTCTGGGCCATTGACCATAAAGTAAGGAGTACTTTAAGTGCTCCCTGCTGATTCCTCTGAGAGGGGATCTGGCGGGGAACAACCGGCAGGAGAGCCAGGGGAGGTCTAGGGAGACCCGGGCTTCTCAGCTGTTAGCACGCTTCTGCCAGTTGTGACCTTGGAAGTCCCCAGGAGTCCTGAGTATCCTTGTTAATGGAGACCCTTAGGAAACAGTCTCAGGATTCCCAATCCCTGTCTCCACCACCGGGTGATTCACCAGGATATATTAATTTCATTCAGTTGTTCAGGGCTTACGGACCAGGACTCTCTCTGTAGCCCAGGCTGATCTGAATTCACAGTCATCCTCCTGTCTCAGCCTCCCGAATGCTGGGTTTGCAGGTGTGAGGCACCACACCTGACTCAAGGTGACTTAAGGGCATTTGTTGAGTGTGCCTGCCGCAATGGGTGCCAGGCTCTGGGGTCTGCAAAGAACAAGACAGGAATCTCATCCTCAAAGGACTTAGTGTGCTGGACTAGGTGGTCTGCAGATAGACACAGGAAAGCAAGGCCTTGGGGAAGGACTGTGAGGGAGACCACGGTGGAGGCCTGAAGTGGGCAGAGGTTAGACCAGCCTGGTAGTGGGTGGAACAGAGAGGAAAGGCAGCATGGTGACTTTCGTGCTGGGTCCCAAGGATGACTGGGTCCTCCCTTTCCAGGTGTGGGGCAGCAGAATGAAGTAGGAAAGATCTGTGTGGAAATCGTAATTCCAGCTGTCTACTATGGCTTGAGGAGGCGCATAGGTGGAGAGAGGCCAGTTCAGGAAGCTAGGGAATGTCATAGTAAGGAGATACTGACCCTGGAGCCTCAAGTGAAGGGGAAGTAAGGTCAGCTTGCAGTTTTAGGCAGCTTCTAGCCTCCCCTGAGCGCTTTTCAGTGAGGCCCACCCAGGGAAGCCCATAGAATCTGAAACCGAATTTGAAATGTGTGTGTCAGTTTGTTAGCATTTATTTGTGAAAGGAAGCAGGCAAATGGTTATATATTGTTTTATTTTCATTGTTTTCTTTATGATTTTATTTAATTTAAAGAACTCTGTTGTTGTTGTTATTGGGGAGAGAAAGAGAGAGAGAGAGAGAGAGAGAGAGAGAGAGAGAGAGAGAGGGGGAGAGATGCAAATATGCATGCATGCCATGGTGTGGATGCAGAAGTCAGAGGACGACTTTGTGGAGTCATTTCTCTGCTTCTACTCCTGTGGGTTCTGGAGCTTTGGCAGAACTCAGGTTGACAGACTCGGACGTAAGCGCCTCTCTCTACCCACCGAGCCATCTCACAGGCTCTGTTTTCGTTCTTTTCTTTTCTTTTCTTTTTTTTAAACCAAGGTTTTGTGTAGTTGAGATTGGCTTTAAACTCAGTACGTGAATTCCTGCTCCATGTCTCAAGTTCTAGGATGCCAGCTATATGCCACCATGCTCGGTTATGTTTTTAAATTTTAGTAATGATGAAATTTGATAAGTACCAGTAATCCCAGCTGTCCAGGAGGCCAGGTTAGGCAATATAGAGAAACCATGCCTCAAAAAATAGATCAAGTGGGAGAGAGGTCAATACAGAAAGAGAGGGAGGGAGGGAGGGAGGGAGGAAAAAGTAAGGTTGTTTGAAAAGGCTGTAAGAAATCATATTATTTTTTATTTGCCCCAAATTATTTAATTATTTATAATACATATTAGCCTCTGTGTCACACACACACACACACACACACACACACACACACACACACACGCGCGCGCGCACACGCGAGCACACACACACACACACGCACGCACACACGGGGGGGGGGGGGAGAGAGAGAGAGAGAGAGAGAGAGAGAGAGAGAGAGAGAGATTAATTTAACAACATATACTTTATATGAAGTACTTAAGCCACTTGGGTTGACCATGCTTCCCCAAAGAGCCATGGACTACCTAATAAAATTCCCAGTTCCAGGCATGAGAAACCCACTTTCAAAGTGTTGGTCACGGAAATTCAAGAGATTCCTAAAACAATACAGGCTATTGCTGTTGCCCCTGGTTGCCTCCCACAGGTTAAAGGTGATTCTCTATTGCTGAAGACACCATGGACTCGGGATGTAGGACTTAGAAGACCCGAGCTGGATCTGATCTGAGGACTAACTTTCATAGTCTTGGAAGGTGCTATGCAAGCTGCCCAGGACAGAAAGATACCAATAGCCCTCCCCAGTCAAGCTTTTGAACCATAATGACCAGCATGGCAAGATGTCCTTAAGGATGGCACTCATACCTTGGCGGTAACCAACAGATATCTAATTGGACTTAAGGCCCACTCAACAAGATGGAAAACTAGCCAACGGCCTGGGGCCAGTGAGGTCATGGATCTTAGGGCAGAACCTACTACCACCACTTTACTAAACCAGAATAATTCCTAACAGCATTCTAAATACTTATCCTTATACTCACAGATAAATGTAGCTCCCAATGCTCACACAAGAAACTTCTCTTTGCAATAGACAGTAAGTTATAGAAAATCATAACTGGTCAAATGCAGAGAGCCATTGATCATGGGATGCCCAGCTCTGGTGGATACATTTATAGCACAGCTTCTACAAGCAAGGCTTGGGAACATCATGGAAGAAGGGTGGAAAACTTGTAAGAACCAGAGGCCCAGGAAATCTGCTGCCAGACTGTGTCTCTTAGACACAATAGGAAAGCTTGTCCCATGATACCTCAACAACATGGCTGCCTAAACAAGACCCAAAGAACTCTAGACAAAGAACTCTAGGCAACTAACAATTGAACGATTGTGAGAGAAGGAGAAATAGTCTTCCCCAGGATAAGCTCCCAATTAGTTGTCCAGTACCAAGTGTTCAGCCCTGAAATTATACATACAAGCATCACTGAACAGACTCAGCACATTGTATTTATACATTTGTGCATATATATACCTTTCATATATATATATGTGTGTGTGTGTGTGTGTGTGTGTGTGTGTGTGTGTGTGTGTGTGTGTATGTATATGTATATGAAAAAGGCCAGGAATTTGAGAAGAGGGGATTGGATAGAGTATTACGCAGTGTTGAAGAATGAAGTTGAAGTATATGTTCTGTCACGACAAGAATTCCTGAGATGTGTTTTCAAGCTGTGTTTATAGTGATGTGTACTGGTTTGATTCTGCTTTTGCAACAGCAGTAACTAGAGAGAATGGATCTGGAAGGAAACACACCAAATCACTAAAATGGTAAAATTACTCTTTCTGTGGTTTGTTTTGTTTTGCTTTTCTTGAGATCTCTTGAGACTGAGATCTGCCTGGTTCTGCCTCCTGGGTGTCAGGATCTAAAGGTATAAGTCACCATGCCTGTGGCGGTTTGGATAAGAATGGCCTCCATTGGTTCATATATTTGAATGCTTGGTCATCAGGAAGTGACGCTACTTTAGAGGGATTAGGAGGTGTGGCCTTTTTAGAGTAGGTGTGGCCTTGTTAGAGGAAGTGTGTCACTGGGGGTGGGCTTTGAGGTTTCACTCTCTCAGTCTCAGTTTCTCTGCTTGGGGGTCAAGATATAGCTTCTCAGCTATGTCTCCAGCACCATGTCTGCCTGTGTGCTTCCCGCCATGATGATAATGGACTAAGCCTCTGGAACTGTAAGCAAGCCCCTGCTGGGAGATATTTGGTTACACTGTGTAAAGATATGTCACTGTAATTGGTTTAATAAAAAGCTAAACTACCAATAGCTAGGCAGGAGGTATAGCCAGGACTTCTGGACACAGAGAGCTCTGAGAAGAAAAAAAGTGGAGTCGCCAGCCAGACTCAGAGGGAACAAGGAGGAGGGGTAAAAGCCATGAGTCATGTGGCAGCATGTAGATGAATAGAAACGAGTTAATTTAAGTTATAAGAGCTAATGGGACAAGCCTAAGCTATAGACCGAGCTTTCATAATTAATGATAAGTCTCTGTGTCATTTGTGAGCTGGCCACCCAAAGAAAAATCCATCTACAAGCCCCGGTTAAATGTTTTCTTTTATAAGAGTTGCCTTGGTCATGGTGTCTCCTCACAGCCATAGGACAGTGACTAAGACAATGCCCAAGTGAACCTTAACAAGGAATCTGAATGATTATTATTTTGGGGACAGGGTCTCATGTATCTCAGGTTGACCTTGAACCCCTGTGTAGCTGAGGGTGACCTTGGGTTCGTCTCCTTGCCTCCACTTCCCGAGTGCTGAGCTTACCGGTGTGCACTACCACATCCTGCTTATGTGGTGCTGGGGACTGAGCTGCTTGCACACCACACAGGTGCACTGCCCACAGAGCTGCGTCTGTAGCCCAGGCTCGCACTATTTTAAAGTAGAACCTCTCTCTCTCACTGCAGAGGCACAGCCTGGTGTCCCAGCTCCTTGGAAGACTGAAGCAAGAGGGTGGCTTGAGCTCAGGAGCTCAGTGCCACCGCTGTCCCAGGAGTAGCTTTGCCTCTCTTCCAGTTGTTTGCCGCGCTGGGTTGGAATCCGGAGTCTTCCGTGGGCTAGGTGAGGGTTCTACCACAGAGCTGTACTGCAGCCCCAGGCTACGTTTATTTCCATGGAATCTCAAAGTTATAGAAACATTGTAGAAAGAATAAAGCAATTCCCGTGCACTCAACCTAGACCACACTTGCTAATATCTTGCCCAAAACATGTACAATTTATTTTGTTTTGTTTTGTTTTTTGGCCAACCCCCATGGCCACTTTTCGGTTTTCTGGACCGTTTTACTGCCGATGACCCTGCTCTCCTCCTTTCCTTGAGCTGGCTGGCCTCTGTGGCCTTCGGCCTCCTCTGTGTCTCTTCCTGTGCCTCTCACTCCTTCAGCAATCTCCTCTTACAGCTCTCCTCTCCAGAGCCCTTTTGCCTTGGGGTGCCTCTCATTACAGTTTGGCCTTGGATATTTTCTTACATCATCTTTTTTTTTTGGTTTTATGAGACAGGGTTTCTCTGTGTAGTTTTGGTGCCTGTCCTGGATCTCACTCTGTAGACCAGGCTGGCCTCGAACTCACAGAGATCTGCCTGTCTCTGCCTCCCGAGAGATGGGATTAAAGGTGTGTGTCACTGCCGGCCGATATTTTCTTTTGAGGAGTGCCTGTCCACGTACAATTACCAAAACCATGATTCATTTGCTGGTGGAGCCGGAGCCCTGGTCTCTAGCTCTTCTCTTTCCCTCTGTTTCAGGTGCCTGTGTCTTTAGGTAATGGACAAACATGTCATCTTCTTCCTTCCCACACTGTCCTGCTAACCATCTCCTCCTTTTGAGTCCTCCATCTCAGATAATGGCACACACATCTTTCACCTTGACAATGGTAATCAACTCCTAATTGGTTTCCCTGACTACAGTTTCCCTTCACATAAATTCCCCTCTCATACAGTGGTCAATGTGATAATCCCAATGCTCAAATCTTAACATGTCCTACCCCAATAAAAACCACCAATGACTCTCCATCGCCTATGGATGGAGGTCCAGACTCCCTGGCTGAGCACATGCGGTTCTCTGTCCCCTGCTCCTCTCCTCCACCTTGCCTCCCATCTCTGCTTCTGTGTTCCTCATAGTTTACACATACAAGTGTGTGTGTGTGTATCTTTTACTTTCTTTCCTTGGCTAGCATATCCTTCAACACTGAGCTCAGCAGGCCCTTCCTCCAGGCTGAGGAAGCACTTATATGGTGTTCCTGTTGCATTATATACATCTACCAAATCAATGTCTACCACTGCGGATTTCGTATGGATCGCTGTCACTGTGCTATATACCCCGGAAGGCAAGGGTTTGCGTGTCTCAGAGTCATATGCTTTCAGATTCCCGGTGCTCTAGCAGTGCCTGGGACAGGCAGAAGACTTGCATTCGATGTTTGATTGACTGAAGCAAGCATTCCTTCTCTGCTTAGCTGCCCCTCTGTGGTGACAGCAAGCTTTATTCTGTGCCTTAGATTGCTCTACCAAGGGCTCCTTGGCTCCAGCTCTAACTTCCCTCCCTGCTCTGTCAACACGCCGCCGCCACCGCCGCCGCCGCGGCTTGGCCCCCACACACTCCTCCTGGTGCTGCGCTCTCCCTTCTATTTTAAGTCACTCTTGCTGCCCTCCTATATCTTTCTAGATGCTTCCCCCCAAAGGGGAGGTGGAACATGCCAGGAAGTTCCAGCCCACTCCTGGCCCAGGTATCTGCAGCAGGCCTTTGTATAATTACCCTCACGATGGGGCTTAATGACTATAAAGCAGTCGTGATTCTGGGTTTTTGGCAACCGGGTTTTGGATGCACACCCCAGCAGGTCCCTCTCCGCCTTTTAGAAGGTGTACCTCACAGCCCTTTAGTGAACAGGGTCATCTGCTAACTGCCTTTCTCTCTAATACTGTTAAGCTAGCTTCACTCCCTGGTTTCCAGACTCGTCTCCATGGTGAGGCTCCCGTGCAGCCCACTCAGCCATTTGACAGGTTATAAACCAAGCTTCTACCAGGGGAGGAGCCTCCCACAGACGCGTTCATTCAGTAACTCCCTCACAACTTTCTGGAGCTCTCGCTAGGGCCACCCGCTGTGGGTCAGGGAACAGTGGAGACTCCAAAAGAAATTCTCAGGCTAGTAAGGAAGACGAACGTGAAGATAAGAAAATCTGTTTCTCCTTCCCTGGGCAATCCATGTGTCCTTCCTAGGGTCCTCCCTGCTAGGTAGTCTCCCTGGATCTGTGAGTTGCAGTCTGGTTATCCTTTGCTTTACATCTAGTATCCACTTATGAGTGAGTACATACCATGTTTGTCCTTCTGAATCTGGGTTACCTCACTCAGGATGATATTTTCTAGTTCCATCCATTTGCCTGCAAACCTCATGATGTCATTGTTTTTCTCTATTAAGTAGTACTCCATTGTGTATATGTACCACATTTCCTTAATCCATTCTTCAGTTGAGGGGCATCTAGGTTGTTTCCAGGTTCTGGCTATTATGAATAATGCTGCTGTGAGCATAGTTGAGCATGTGTCCTTGTGGTATGATTGAGCATTCCTTGGGTATATGCCCAAGAGTGGTATAGGGGGTGGGTTGGGGGGAAAGACTGGGAGGCAGGAGGAGGGAGGACAGGGGAATCTGTTAGTATGTAAAATGAATAGAAAAATCTCTTAATAATAATAATATAAAAAAGAAAATCTATAACAAATGCCTTGGGAGAGATAAACAGCCAGGCCTATGGGGAGTGGAGCAAGCCTGAGCAACAATTACCTGTTGTAGGTGGGGTGTGGGCAGTGAGGAATGGGTCTAGCCTGGGCACCCTAACATGAAGCCCTGTCACATAACAGAAGAATTCCTTCCCTTCACCAACATCCCTTTTCCTGACTTTTGAAGTTCATGCCTAAGACTTTTTTATTTGTTTTATTTTGTTTCTTTGAGACAGGATCTCACTGTGTAGCCCCAGCTGTCCTGGAGTTCATTATGTACACCAGGTTAGCCTGGAACTCACAGAGATCCTCTTGCTTCTACCTTATGAGTGTTGAGATTGAAGGTGTATGTCACCATGGCTGTCCTAACACTTAATTTTAAATGGGCCTTGGCCTTCTAGACAGGATTCACTCCAAGCTGGCTGTGCAAACCTCTTACATCACATCAGATGCCTCTCACCGTTCCCCAGTTGTCTACGTATTAAACCCTCAGGCCTCCCAAGAAACACAACCACCAGGGGCTGGGAAGATGGCTCAGTGGTTATAAAGTTTGGATTCCTAGAACCCATGTAAATGCTGGCATGGTGGCCCACCTGTAAGTCTAGCTTTGGAGAGCAGAGGATGTCCAGAGCAAGCTGTCTAGGAAGACCAGTGCTTCCTTGAACTCTGGGTATGACTGAGAGACCTTGTCTCAATGGATAAGGTGGAAGAGCAATGGAAGATGGATTCCTCAAATGGAAGATGGAATCTTCATACGTAAACACATGCACACACACACACACACACACACACACACACACACACACACACACCCCACAACAGTCACAGGCTTTGTGGCTGATGTATGGAAAGTGGCCCTTTGTCCTCAGCACCTCAGCCAAGAGAGGGCAAAGCTGAACTGGCCAGCAGAACCTCAGATCCTTTGACCTTGTCCGATGGTACCCAGAAAATGCTTGAGCTTACCCTGCCACGGAGCTGCTGTGACACTAGAGAATCTCGGTGCCCGTCTCAGGGTCACACATGTGACTCCCACAGGAACCTTCTGGATCACCCTTTTGCTTCTTCTGGCTCCCCAGGATTCATCCCTAGGGTGGTCTGCTGGGCAGCACCTGTTCCCCATCAGCCCAGCAGGGTTCAGAGGAGAGGAGGAGGGAGCATGTGGAGCATGCCTCTGCTTGGGGTGGGCAGGGTGGGGTTTTTCCCAGTTTCTTTTTTTTTTTTCTACTCTCAGTAGGTAGGGCTGGGTGATTGGAGCCACCTGTGTGTTGGAGGGAGAGGATTTAGGGGATGGCGTGAGCTCTGCCTATGCAGGCCTGTGTGTGTGTGTGTGTGTGTGTGTGTGTGTGGTGTGCACACACGCACGTACAGCTGTGTGGGAGGACACCAGCAGCCCCTCTTTGCCCACCATCTTGGGCTCTGACAACACTCCCACTGATTTGGCCTCACAAAGTTTTCTTGTGGGGGGACGGGGGGGGGGTGGGGACAAAATAGAAGATGCAGACCACAGATCGGTTGTGTGGTTTCCTTGGCAACCTCAAAACACAGTGGGGGAGGGCAGAGTGGGAACCAGAGAGAGGGAGTGACTGAGCTCTAACCATTCATCACTGCCTCTCTCTGCCACCTTCCGCCCCTCAAATTAGCCCAGAATCAAATGTGAGCCAGTTCCAGAATTCTCCTTCCTGAACCGTCGGGAAGGAGGGAGATGAAGAGCGATGGAGGACAAGGGTGCCTTCAGATGAAAAAAAGCAAGAGGCGAGCTTAAGAACACGATTCCTGCAGGAATCTGGCAAGCTTGCTCATCATTCTTATCAAGATGACATATCTCCCCCCTCCATCTACCTCCTTTTCTTATCCCTGAAGTTCCCAGGACCTCTATCCCCATCCACTCCCCCAGGGAAAACCAGAGCCCAGGCTTCCAGGTTCTTTGAAAGGACGTGATTGGCAGGGGAGCAAGGAGTGGGTGTTCCCACCCCCACTGAACCTCGGGCCCTTCCATTCCTAGAAAGCAAGAGAATGCACCAAGATGGGGGCAGAAGACAGGCTGTTCATTAAGAACAAAAGACATTTTATTAGCAATTAGTGGGGCTGCCTCCCCTCCAGCAGGTCCCCTCCCTGGAAAATGGGACAAGGCACCAGCCCTCAGAGCGGATCCAGGCAATACCCAGGCCTAGCAATTCTGAACAACTCATGTCCTCTTCTTAGAGAATGGACCACTGGACCTGACTAGACCTGGTCCCTGGCCCCTTTTACCTTGTCGACAGAATTCCTTTGCCAGAACATCTGGGAGTTTCTGAAGATGTGGTACTATATATATAAATCAAATAATCCGTCACTACACTAGTCCTGAAATTACTCCCACAGAGATTGTGACCATGGCGTAGTGCAGACAAGGAAAGGGACCCCTACTGGGGTTTCCGTATTCAAGGAGCAAGCGAAGGGAGCCAAGGGCTTGTAGTCCCTGGACCTAGTGCTTTCCCAGCCTCCGCTGAGGACCCGGCAGAAGGTTGCCGAGAAGAAAGGGCTGGGCCAGACCAAGGGGTCAGAGTCCAAGTCTCACACCAACTCTGAGCAGCTCTGGGCGGAGGGAGGACAGCAAGTAGTTGTTCCCCACATTCCTAAGCCAAGCATTTGGGACAGGCAGTCTGACAAGCTTTGGGGTGTGGAGCAGGAGATGGGGCAGAGGACTTGGCAAGAGACACATGGCTGTGACCATGATGCTTCTGTCTGTGTCCTGTGTTTGGCCCTCCCCTTTTCCCTCCATATCTCCGCAGCCATTCCTCCCAAGATGTGATGGTTAAGACCTACTTGGTTTTTTTCTTCCAGGAAACCAACGATCTCAGGGCAGTGTTACTCTTTCCACCTCCCCTATTAGCTGCCCCATACATCATGATGGAGCAAAGGGACACAGAGTCCAGCTGTTTCTGCTTCATCTATGTGACATCTCTTTTTTAACATGGCATCCGCTCTCTCCCATCCAAGGGATTCTGTCCTGGTTACATTGGTGTGTGTGTGTGTGTGTGTGTGTGTGTGTGTGTGTGTGTGTGTGTGTGTATGTGTGTGTGTGTGTCAGAGAGAGAGAGAGAGACAGAGAGAGAGAGAGACAGAGAGAGACAGAGAGAGACAGAGAGAGACAGAGAGAGAGACAGAGAGAGAGACAGAGAGAGAGAGAGACAGAACTTGACACAAGCCAGAGTTATCTGGGAGGAGGAAACTTAATTGAGAAAATGTCTCCAGCGTATTGCCTATAGGCAAGGCTGTGTGGCATTTTCTTGGTAACTGATTACCATGGGCGGACCTATCCCATAGTGGGTGGTCCTGGATGGATAAGAAAGCAGGTTGAGCAAGCCAGTAAGTAGTGTTTCTCCATGGCCTCTGCTTCGGTTTCTGCTTCCAGGCTCCTGCCTGGAGTTCCTGCCCTGACTTCCCTCCGTGAAGGACTATGACCTATAAGCTGAAACAAACCCTTTCCTCCCAAAGTTGCTTTTTGGTCATGGTATTTCTCACAACAGTAGAAAGTTAACTAGGGCAGGTTTCCTCCATCCTCAAACTCCCCCACTGCAGCCAGGAGAGGAGAGTTCAGTTCGCCACCACTCCTCACTGGACATGGATTTTGAAGAGACACTTTTAACCCATGGCATCCCTTAATTTACATACACCCTGCTTTGGTGGTGGGGTATCGTGAGAAGACTTCTACAATTTTGGCCACCAGTCAAGACTGGTCAGGATGTTCTGAGAATACACCAGCACTGGACAGCCTAACCCATCATGTCCACTCCTAGCCATCCTGAGCTTTCTAAAAAATTGTACAGCTAAAATGATCGAGCCCCATTCTCCAGGCATAGGCATAAATGGACACCACACACACACACACACACACACACACACACACACACACACACACACACACACACGAGGCAGCTTTCTGGAGTAGTGTTCCATTGGGAAATATATTGTCCCCTGAACTACTTTTCTTAGGTGGAGTGATGTCTCCTCCGCCTACCTCAATCCATCTTGCTGCAGCTCTGTATCGCTTCTTTTCGGCTGCCCTTGAAGTGGACATGAGCCTCTTCCTGGTCGGCTACTTTCACGGTACTCACTTGGCATTGATCCGCCTTTCCAGGTTCTACAGAGATGAATTTTTCTAGAGAGAGCATGTCAGAGGCCGTTAGAAAGGCAGAGATGAAAGACCCTTCTAAATGGATGGATTTGCCATTTTCTCTATGAGCCATCTTCAACCATTAGTTTCTATCCCTTCCGCCTCTCCTGCCTCAGGGCTGGTGAGAAGCTGAGCTGTGACTCTCCCTGCCTCAGCCTTTAGCCACCCCCATCTCCACCAACCCTCCACAATTACTCTTTAGCAAAGAGAGAGCCCGGAAGACATACTCCAGGTAACGTGGCCATCAGTCACCGGAGTGTTGGCATCAGCAATCATTACTGTGATAAATTGCTTCCAAGCTCCCATCCTCAACAGCAGGACAGGAGGAAGGAGATGGAGTTAGCCAGGAGTCCCTACTGGGTTCACCTCCTGTTGGCATTTCAAAGCAAAAAGGACCCCAACATGGCATGATTTCATTTTTCTTTTAGAAATAAGGGTGACAAGTAGTTGAAGGGGAGGGAGACACTGTAATGGAAGGTCTGAAAAGCTCTCATCCTGTCTCAATCTGTCAGGTCACTACCGTTGTAGAGCTGAGGGCTCTGGTGATAAAAACCTGTTCTGCCTAGGCACTACTCAAGGGCAGATGAAGACTGAGGAGCCAGGAACAGGGCCTGAGGAGTGGGAAGTGAGAGTAAGTGGTGAATGGCATTCCACAGACCAGTAGCTGCCCTCAAATGACCAATGACGGTCCAGACTCTGATGTTGTGTGTCCTTTCCAAACATGGATTTCACCTGGAGTCTAGAATGTAGCTCAGTGGTGGGGTACTTCTCTAGTACACTCAAATGAGTTAGATCCCCAGCTCTATAAAAAGAAGAAAGAAAAATAAAACAAACAAACAAAAAAAACATACATGGATTTCACCTACAATAAACACGCAAGCAGTAGTTATTTTTGTCAGGCTCTGTGATATGAATTTTGTATGCTACTATGTTAGATTCTCATCACTGACCAGTATCCGAGACAAAAATGTAAAGACAGGGAAGACTTAACTCATTTCAGACCCCTCTTGAGGGTCATACCCATCCCGTAACATTCCACTCTTGGCCTCCAAAGGCTGATGCTCATCTAATAACGCAAAATACACTCATTCCCTCTCTAAAGTCTCAATGGTTCCAATATTGCTCAAAAGTTTAATTTCATGCCAGGCAGTTGTGGTGCACACCTTTAACCCCAGCACTTGGGAGGCAGAGGCAGATGGATCTGAGTTCGAGGCCAGCCTGGTCTACAGAGGGAGGTCCTGGACAGCAGGGGCTACACAGAGAAACCCTGTCTCAAAAACAACAACAACAACAAAAACAAAAACGAAACTAAACAAAGAACCGTAATAATAATAATAGCAATAGTAATAATAAAACTTGAATTTTAAAGTCTCTGAAAGTCAAGGCAAACTCTTAGCCTTAAGATCCTGAAAAATTAAAAACTCAGGTCCCACACTGCCAACATACAATGGCAGAGTGTTAAACAGCCCCATCTTTTGCTTTGTTTTTAGATATATATTGTGTGGTGTGCATGTATGTGTATATAAATTCATACACATGTGTAGATGCATGTACACATGTGCTTGTGGAAGCCCAAACTTGATGTCAAGTGTCTTTCTCCACACTATTTGTACTTCCCATTCTATTTGTCGAGGCAAGGTCATTAGTTCTAGCTAGTCCAGGTAGCCAATCTACCCCAGGGATGCTGTGTCTCTGCCTCCTGCATTACAGACAGCTGCTGTGCCTGCCTAGCTGTCACGTGGGTTCCGGGGATCTGACCTCCAGTCCTCACACTTGCATGGCAAGCACCTTATCCACCGAGCCACCTACTAGGCCACACTCCCCTTCTAAAGGGGAGAAATGAGAATATAGAAAGGAGGAGATGGGACCAAAATGAGACCACAGCCCACTAGGACAGGTGTTAAATCCCATAGCAACCAGAGCAATGGGGACAGTGTGAACCCCAAAGGACTGGGGCGTCTCCGCTCCTATGGCCTCCCAGTTGCAGCCTCCCTCGTTCTCGGTTAGCTGACTCTGATTGCCGCCTGTGGCTTTCCTTGGAACATGTTCCTCACTGCTGATATATCGGGTACCCTGGAGTCTCCATCCTGTCTTCAGCTTCACTCTCATAACTTTCCACATCACTTTCTCAGGGGCCGCCAACCTGGGAATCTGATACTGTTATCTGTAGTATTGCTAGGGCTAAAATAGCAGCTTTGGCTGGTGGTTCCGCCCATCTCAGCTTCCCAATGTGGCGGTGGTACGTTTACCACCAGCTCTGGGCCACTGCTAGCTCTGGGAGCCATCAACTCTTAGAAACAGTGGTTCTATGCTTCTATCAAAGCAGCATGTAGCCCAGAAACCTCTTTTTTTTTTTTTTTTTTTTTTTTTTTTTTTTGTACTAGCAAAGACTAAATCTACCACACAGCAGCGTAATGTGTCACTTGTAGACGGCTCATTCCCGTCATACTGTTGGTCAAATGCGCATGCCAGGAACCCGCCAACTTGAGAGAGACAACTAGGAAGCTGTTTTTAGCTCCGTTTTAGAATTTTTTTTTTTTTTTTTTTTTTTTTTTTTTTTTTTAGGTTTTAAGTGGAAGCTCTTGTCAACCCGTTGGGCGCCATTTGTAGCTAGAGTTTTTTCTCTCCAGGTCCAGCCAAGCCCCGGCAGTTATCCATTGCCTCCTTCCCCAGGCTTTCCTTTGAATCTGAGTGGAAGCTTCTGGGACCCCACAGCTCTTACGTTCTGCGTGCCTGCAAAGCCAACACTGCCTGAATGATGCCAAGATCGGATGCTGGGGCAACAGTAATGCTTCCCTCCCCCCATGTATCCCTGAGTGCCTGGAGGGCTGGTCACGATGAAGAAATGCATCGGGGAAACAAGTTTCTAGGTTGCTTTGTGCAAGCAGGGTGCCCCTGAGGTACCCTCTTCTTGAGAAAAAGCCTTTCACATGTATAATTTTACACCCTGGAGCTTGAGAAGGGTAGTCGTGTTGTGTTTTGAATGAGAAATATCTCTCATAGGGTCATGTATTTGAACACTCGGTCTCCAGTTGGCACTGGTTGGGGGGATTATGGAATCTTTGGGAGGGACAGCCTTGCCTGAAGAAGTACGTCTTTAGGCGTGGCCTCTGAGGGCTTCTAGCCTGGCCCCACTTCCTGCTTGCTCTCTCTGCCTCCTGTGTGTGAATGAAAACCATAGTCAGCCAGCTTCACGCTCCAGCTGCCAGGCCATCTCCACGGCTCTTATGGACTCTAGCACTCTGGAACTGTAAGGCTAAATAAACTCTTTCTTCCCTGGTTGCCTTTGGTCATGGTATTTTATCACAGCAACAGTAAAGTAACTAATACAGATGGGGTCTGGCATTATTGCTGTTGCCCCAGTACAAAGTAGTTCTTCATAATGGCACTAATCTCCTTAACAACTGTACCTTTTTCTTCCAAAGTATTTAACATGCCCCCTTTCTGGTCAAACTGCAAGTTTCTTCATGTTCTTTCATTCTGTTCTTTTGCTCCCAATTCTTATAATAAGCCTGGCTAAAAACAGCCAGCAATACTATCTTAGTTAGAGTTTCTGTTGCTATGAAGAGACAGCAACTCTCATAAAGGAAAACATTTAATCGAGGCTGGCTTACAGTTCAGACGTTTACTGTGGGAGGTCAGCTCCCATCTTTTCAAGAGTTCCTATGAGGAGGAGAGAGGGATAAGAAAATATTAGGTAGAAAGAGAGACCTAGTTGATGAGAAGAAAGACAGAAACACAGGATAGCTTCGGGAGGGCCTGGGTCAACACCTAATGGCCTTTTCTGTTTATTCAAAAGGGCTTTTTATAACAATGCCAAGGGGCTGGGCAAAAGACCTCCTCCTTGCTAGATCAAAGCACATTGCACAGCCTAGTGTAGACCCTTCCAAACACGCGGTAACCATGCCTGTGGTAATCATCCCCTTATGCAGCCCTGCTGGGTAAAGTAAGCTCAGATTCTCCGACCCTGAGTAATTGGGCCTCCACAGTTTAGTCCATTGTCATCATGGCAGGGAGCATGGTAGCATGCAGGCAGACATGGTGCTGGAGAGTTGGCTGAGAGTTCTACATCCGGATCCACAGGCAGCAGGAAGAGACCTTAAAGCCCATCTCCTAGTGACACACTTCCTCCAGCAAGGCCACACCTCCTAATGGTGCCACTCCCTATGGGCCTATGGGGGCCATTTTCATTCAAACCACCACAAATAATTATGCTATAGTCTTGAAATCTACTTTGTCAGGTTAATCTGTCACCGTTTAACTCAGCCTCCCTCGAAGTCTCAGTAGACTAAATGGAGACAAGCTCTTTGCTATAGGTCTACACAAATGGTCTCTAGACGCAAACCAACAGAGTGCTCATTAGCATCTGAAATCACATGAGCTCAGTCTTGATGGCATTCTGGTCTTCTCAGTTCACACTTAGCATCATCCACTGAGCTCTGCGTGCAGCATTCAAGGTTTTTCTAGTCTGGTTCTTTCAATTGTTCCACTTCTGCAGACCAGCTCCAAAGGCTCCAGAACTACGTCATCAGTTAAAGTTAACATTAATGGCCCCACTCACTTCTCCCATACCAATTGTGGTGGTCTGAATAAGAATGGCCCCCATAGGCTTGTACATTTCAATGAGGGTGTGGCACTATTTGAAAGGGATTAGGAGGTGTGGCCATATGGGAGACAGTGTGTCACTGGGGGTGGGCTCTGAGGTTTCAAAAGCCCACACCAGACCCAAATCTTTCTCTTCCCACAGCCTGTGGATCCAGATATAGAACTCTTAGCTATCTCTCCTGCACCATGTCTATCTGTGTGCCACCATGCTCCCCACCATGATGACAATGGACTAAACCTCTGAAACTGTAAGCCATCCCCAATTAAATGTTTTCCTTTAAAAGAGTTGCCATGGTCATGGTGTCTCTTCACAGTGGTAGAACACTAACTAAGATTCCACTCTCATGCATTAGTCAGCTTTTTCTTGCTGTTGTGAACATCTAAGATGAATCACTTAAAAGGAGGAAAGACTTATTTTGGCTTATGGATTCAGAGGTCTCAGCCCTTTGGCTGCTGGTTGTATTATTTCTGGGTTGTGGTTGGGCCAGGCATATGTAACTGGTAGACATGGGAGATGGGTTGGCAGAGCAAAGTTTCTCAGTTCATGGTGACCAAAGATCATAGAAAGAAAGGGTGATGTGGGGATGGGGAGGGAAAGGACCCAGGACAATATATAGTCCCTAAAGCATGCCACCAGTGACCTACTTCCTCCAACCAGGCTCCATCTCTGAATGTTCCCACCACATCCTAATAATATTATCAAATTATCAATCTATAAGTGAATTAATCCATTGATTTAATCACAGACCTAATGATCCATTCACATCTTAATGAGTGACTTTACCAGACTTGAACATGTGACTGAATGTGTGTGTGTGTGTGTGTGTGTGTGTGTGTGTGTGTGTGTGTGTGTGCTTGCCCATACAGACACGTGTGGAAGACAGAGGTTGATATCAGAATATCTTCCTCAGTCACTTATCTGAGAGGGTCTCTGCAGGTGTCAAGGCAAGCAGAAAAACAAATTAAGAAGAGGTGAGAAAGAAACTCAGTTTGAATTGACAATCTAACTTCAGGGAGACTGATGCTAGGCAGTTTATTGCTGGCATATTTAAACTTAGTAGAATTTGGAAAAAAAAATTCCTGGTGTAATACAATTCCAGTGCAGAAGAACACATAATTACATCGAAATTCAACTCAGGGTACATGTCATTTCTTGCATTAAGAAGGGTTCTAGAGATACCTGTACAAGCTTAAGGACCTAAGAAAGAGTCCAGCCTGGTCTCAGTCATACAGATAGTGTAGAGGTCATTGGGCTGTTAGCCACCTCAAGTCCTGGGTATGGGAGCTTAGGAAAGGCCCTGGCTATACAGATGATGTATAGGTCATTTAGACCATTAGATATCTCTGGTTCTGGTTGTGGGAGCTTGAGGGAGCCCCTAGCTATAGGCAGTGTAAGGGTCATTTAGATTACTAGCCACCTCTGGTCCTGATTGTGAGAGCTTGGTATGGCCTGGCAGTGAGTTCCAGGGTTGCCTAGGAAGACCTTACCTCAAAAAGAACCAGCGCCTGGGGAAGCATGAGTGGAGATTGCAGAACCAAAATAAAGGAGGGCCATCATCATATTGTTAGTCACCTCCAGTTCCCAGTCTTCTGGATGGAAGAGG
This sequence comes from Peromyscus eremicus, assembly GCF_949786415.1. Classification (NCBI taxonomy): domain Eukaryota; kingdom Metazoa; phylum Chordata; class Mammalia; order Rodentia; family Cricetidae; genus Peromyscus; species Peromyscus eremicus. The sequence goes on along the minus strand of NC_081431.1, from coordinate 59,031,985 downwards.
AGGTTATACATCCATTCTTTTGAGAGGACAGTCCTGTGAGCTTAACATTCCCGGTTTCCCTAGAGATCTGTGGGCACAAGGACCTCCATGCTCAACACTTACCTACCTTACTCCTTTGAGGCAGGGTCTCTCACTGAACTCAATTCTCTCACTCACTGCAATTACAGATGCATACTGCAGTGCCCAGCTTTTATGATGATGTTGGATATCCAAACCTGATACAAATCAAGCCCTTTACCCGTGGAGCCATCTCTCCAGCCTTCCAAAACTCCCTTTTTTATTTTTATTTTTATTTTTTTTGAGACAGGGTTTCTCTGTGTACCCCTGGCTGTCCTAGAACTCACTTTGTAGACCAGGCTGGCCTCAAATTCACAGAGTTTCACCTGCCTCTACCTCCTGAGTGCTGGGATTAAAGTCGTGTACCACCATGCCCAGTTTGTTTTTTAAAAAATCTCTTAATTATTATTATTATTTTTTATTATATGTGTATTGGTGTTTTGCGTACAAGTATGTCTGGGTATCATGTGCATGTCTGGTATCCAAGGAGGCCAGAAGAAGATGTTGGAGCCCCCAGAACTGAAGTTACAGTTGTTTATAAGCCACTATGTGGGTGTTAGGAACTGAACTTGGGTCCTCTGGAAGAACAGCCGATGCTTCTGGGTGCCCAGCCCTCTCTCTAGCCCCTGTTAATTTTATTTTGAGTGGAAATTTTACCAAGTTGTCCAGAATGACCTCAAACTCTTTAATCCTTCTGCTTCAGCCTCCTGAGTAACTAGAATTAGAGGTGTGTGCGCCACATTCAGCTATAGCTTGGGTCTTAAAGGCATGTGTTTAGGACTTGGTTCCTTGGAGTGGCACTGTTGGGCGGGGGTGGAATCTTTAAGAGCTGGTGCCTAATGGAAGGACATTAGTCACTGGGACTGTCCCTGCAAAGGGGAAATGGGATCCCGGCCTCCCCTCCTCCTTTTTTAAGTTTCTGGCTTCATGAAGTGAGCAACTTTCTCTACCATGTGTTCCTACCATCATGTACTGCTACACTGCCACAGACCCAACAGAACCCCCCCAAACTGTGGAAATAAGCCCTTTCCTCCTTAAATGCTGACTGATGAGCTGGGTGTGGTGGTGGTGGTGGGGGGTTTGAATCTAGGCACAAGAGGAAGTGAAATCTCCAGTTCAAGGCCTGGGCCACATTATAAGACTGTTGCAAGAAAACTGTCCAACTCTCCAACCAACCAACTTAAAAACTTCTAGTTCAGTCGGCTCGGTGCTTTGCTAAGTTCTGAACTCACCCTACTCCCCCCCCCACCCCCCAAAACCAGGCATAGCGGCTCACCCTTGAGATCCTACCACTGGAAAGTGGAGGCAGGAGAATCAGGAGTTCAAGGTCCTTCTCTACTATGTAGCAAGTTCTAGGCCAGTCTAGGAAATGAAACCTTGTCTCCAAAAGATTTTTAAAAAAGTATCTCAGGCCATGGGCCTAAGTCAGGCTTGGGCTATAGCTTAGTAACCATGGTTTGAGTGCATGTCTAACATGCACGAGGCCCTAGATTTCATTCCCAGGACTAGAAAAAAGCAAAAAACAAAACAACAAAAACCCCTCAATTATTTTTTCTCCATAATGGAAAACTTACAAAGATCAACAGTTACAAACAGAATACTAGTTTGCACCACACACTGAGCTCATCAAGGTCAGAAACCAAGTCCTGAGGACTCAGCAGGATACTCAATAAATGTTAAGTGTGCTGGAATTGAAGATTCCATACCTGGTCCAACAAATGCTGAATATGGGAGTGAAGGAGTGAATGTACATTGTGAGGGCTGCATATTTGTCACAAATTAAAACTACTTTTAAAAAAGTCAGCTTCTCTTGACTTAGATGAACTGGAGTTCACATGAGTCATATAGAAGTTTCTGGAGGGTTTTGGGAATTAAGAATTAAGGAGCTTTCTTTAATTTTTCTCTCTTTCTTTCTTTCTTTCTTTCTTTCTTTCTTTCTTTCTTTCTTTCTTTCTTTCTCTTTTCTTTCTTTTTTTCCTCCATCTGGCCGCCTGCTTACCCTGGCTTCTCCCTTCCTGGATGACAATTCATCTAACTGCAGGACTCTAAATGTCCTCAGTGTCTGACTCACAGTGCTCCTCTGCACGGTGAGTACCCTGCTCCCAGTCTTGATAATTTAATATCCTGTATAGCTGCTTATTTCCTGAGCCACTAATCAGACACTCTTTCACCTCAACCTGCTTTCTGAATGTGCTGTTACCCCAACTTCATTCTGAAGATTATGTTTTCTACCATGACTTAGCTAAGGTTTCTATTGCTGTGATAAAACACTGTGGCCAATAGCTCCTTGGGGAGGAAAATGTTTATTTCCTCTTATAACTTGTAGTTTAAGAAGTCAGTCCAAGAACTCGTGGCAGGAATCTGGAGGCAGGAATAGAAGCAGAAGCCACAAGGAGAACTACTGGCTTGTTCTCCAAGGTCTCACCCACCAGAACCACCCACCCAGGAATGGCATTGCCCACTGTGGTATGGGCCCACCCACGTCAGTCATTAATTAAGAAAATGCCCCACAGGCTTGCCCATAGGCCAATATGGTGGGAGCATTTTCTCAACTGAAAGTCTGTCTTCCCAAATGATGCTAGCATGTGTTTAGTTGACTTTAAAACTAGCCGGTACAGTCGACCCCCTTGTCAACTTGATACACAAACACATCACTGTTAAGCGATAACCTTTCCTTTCTTGCTGACTCTTAAGATCTCATATTAACATCACAATATAAAACATTCCAACTTTAAAATGTATTTATTTTATTGTATATGTATGTGTGTGCTTGAGTGTGTGTATGTACACCGTGTGTGTTCAGAGGTCCCTGGAAATCAGAAGAGGGCATCAGAGCCCCTGGAACTGGAGTTACAAGCAGTTGTGGGTGCTGAGACCAGAACCTGGGTCATCTGTGAGAGCAGCAAGTGCGCTTAACTGCTGAGCCATCTCTACAGCCCCACATACCAACTTCTAAGTCTCAGTTTAGTCTTCAAAATTATCACATTCAAGCTTCAAACGTTCTATCTCTTTAAAACATCCAAAGTCTCTTTGCAAGTTCCAAAGCCTCTCTAAACTATGCACAACATAGTCACAACTGAATCAAAGCGACACCTTTGCTTTGCTATGGCAATTGACGCAGGCCAGCTGGGGGTGGTTAAGAAGAGAGCAGCATCACTGAGCTGAGATCTTCCGGGAACACTTCCCCAGGGTCAGCACACAGGAGCTGTGGTCCAGAAGGGGCCAAGGCTTCGTCTCATGCTGGCAGCTCAACTTGGTGAAGTTTACGAGTCACCCAGGTGGTACCAGTTTGCAGGCAGGAAGGGTCATGGAGAGCAGCTGAGGCTGGGCACTATGTGGCAGGGCTGGAATCCCAGCAGAGAGCCCGGGAGAGGCTGTTGGTGGAGATGAAGTCCATTTGTGGTGGAGATCTGGGCATAACTACGGTTGGAGCGGGCTTGAGCCTACAAGACAAGCTGTGTGTGCTGATATGTGTGATTGCTGCCAAGACCCTTTGGAGCCCAGAGGATCGTGAGTGGGTCCCAGACACCTAGAAGTGAACTTTTTACATTATTAATTTTTGGTTTGCTAATTTTTCAGCCCCGCTGACCGGAACCATTGAGCCATAATTCAAAACACCACTCCATCAGCCCCTAGAGAGTCTTTCTTTTGAAACTTCACAAGCCAGGCCTCCCTCATCCACACTGCCCTCAGCATTGTCGGACTCACAGGCTCTAAGCGGTCCTTGCCTTAGGTATGTGTCCCATGAGCCAGATGTGACCTGTCTTCATCTTCTCTTGTTTGATGTATATTTTCAGAGAAGAAGCTCCACCTCCTTCCTGTTCCATGTTTTATAACAGTCCCCAACACAGAGTGGTGAGCATGTCTTATTTTATACTCATAGCCTCTTGAACCCAATCCCACTTTGAGACAGAGCCTTGCTATATATCCCAGGCTGTCCTGGAATTCTGGATCCCCTGCCTCAGCCTCCTAAGTAGCTGGGATTACAGGACTGTGCCAACCATCACACCCAGCATATCTCATCTTTAAGGAATCCTCCTCCTTCTCTACGGCCCAAGTGGAGCTGTGAATTGTGGTGTCTTGCCCCACCCCCCACAGACTGGCGCCACAGATGAGGCTGGCTAGTGGGAATTCTCTGTCCTCTGACTTCAGAGAGGGTTGCTGGGACAAGCATATACCTATCCAGTACTGACCAGTCCACTTGGAGATTTGCTACATTCATGGATAGAGAAGGCCTTCTTCTGAGTTCGGAAGCTATAAGGATCTTACAACCAGGGAGTGCCTCTGTCCATCTCTGTCTCCATGGAGGAAGGGCTATGTAATGGAAGAGAATAAACCCCACCCTGAACAGTGGAGAGATAGAAAGAATCACAGTTGACGTGTTGGGGTGCTGACCCGGTTCCAAGTACTTTGTGTGGAGAATTTCTTTTACTTCCCACAAGGGCCCTCTGAGGTGAGCTGATTATTGTAGCCATCTCACAGAAGGGGAGCCGGGGTGGGGTGCGGGGGGGGGGGGTTGCCTAGCACGCATGAAGCCCTGCATTCCATTTCCAATATTGCACAAAACCCAAAAGACAGTTGTAAGGTGAGAATGTGAGGTTTCTCCCCCACTTTACAAGGTGAGAAGCAGCCCCTGGGTGTCCGGGAATGAACCCCAAGGCTGCTGTCTTTGTCTGAGAGAAGTGCTGACCCCAGTCCAGGGATGAAGAAAGTCAAGCAGGAGAGTAAAGAGTTAAGCAATGGGCTTAACACCACCCACTGAAGTAGGTTGCTGGAGCCAAGGTTTGAACTCAGGCTGTGGGATTCCAACGCTGTCAAGCTACGCCACCGTCTAAGCCAAGATGAACGTTAAGGGAACTGAAGGATTTACTCATTTATGAGCAAGTGTGAGAACTGAGAGCGTGGTAGGAGTGCCTGGCTCTAGCCGAGCCTGGAGTCAGCTGACTTGTGTGCTTTCTAGTTAAGTCAGCCAATGCATTCCCTGTTTTGCTTAAAATAGTTGGTGCATCAGTCACTTGCGACCTTCTGTGTTTGTTGTCGTCTTAGAGAGGGGGGACCTTCGAACTCCGGGTCGCATCCTGGCACTGCCCTTCACACTTGGACAGGTCACTTGACCTCTCAGATCCCTGCAGGTAAATGACAGGTTCTTGAGGCAGCTGTGACAGGAGATGAGATTATGTATAAATGCACTTAACACTCTGCTAATACAATTTAAGTAGTCAATAATTGTCGGAACTCTCGCTTCCCTCTCCCCATTAGGAGTAGGTGCTCAATAGCATTTGTTGAATTGAATTAAGTCCTCTAGAGGCTGCTGGACGCTGCCTGAGTTTGAAAGCAGCAGGAGCTGCCGAATCGCCAATCAGGAGGCTTCTCAGCCTGAGTGGCGCCTAACAGCTCTATTTGGCTGTTAAAAAAAAACAAAAAACTTCTGCCTTTCCCTTCTGTTTCCCTGGTAGCCTCCTCCTCCCAAGCTTTCAGTCTCTCCGACAGAAGAAAAAAAACAAAACAAAACAGTGTTTGCAGCAGGAACCCCAGAGGTGGCCTGGACCCTCCCATCTCCCTGGTCTCCACCCACTCAGCTGGTCCTTCTGACGCATCTTCTAGGTTTTTCTCTCTTCCTTCCTCTGGCTTCTGCCCATGCCTTTGCTCGCATGCTCCACTTCTCTGGGTGCCTGCAACAGTCTCCTCACTGGCCTCCAGCCTGCCAGCCCTACCCAGGGGAGCCAGAGACACCGTGCTCAAAAGGACCAAACCTCTGTTAGCTTAGAACTGCCCCCAGGATGATGTCAAGCCTGGGGTGGTCCTTCTCGGTAGCCGGTGCTGCCTGGGTGTCCGGCTTGGTTCTGCCATGCTATTTCAAGCCTCCATGCTTGCTCATGCCTTTCCCTCAGCCTGAACACCCAGGGCACCTACTCCCCCACCCTCTAGTATTACTCATTCTTCAATAGCTCTTCTTCTTCTTCTTCTTCTTCTTCTTCTTCTTCTTCTTCTTCTTCTTCTTCTTCCTGGAAATACTCACTCAGCTCCTACACCTACTCTCTGGGCCGAGGGCGCTTCCTCTCTGTGCTCCCACAGCGCCCTGTCTGGTTCTGCCTTCTTATTGTTTTGACCTGATCACAGGGCTGTTGTTATAAGCACTTTAAGGCATGTGGTGCTGAAGGACTCTATTAGTACCTCCCCCCCCCCGCCACCCCCCATCCCCCCCCCCCCACAGTGCCCCGCACTCAGAACCTCCCACCTGCAGACAACTTGCAAGCTGTAAATGAAGGGGCCAGGAAGGAAAAGGAAGAGGCTTAATTTTAGTCTAATTTCCGTGGTTGTGTTGTCCTGTGAGGCCCCTGCCCCTACGGTTTAGGGATTAATGTCTGAGAACTCCCGGGGCCCTTTCTCACCTTGTAAAGCTGGGAGGGGTTTCATTTCCTCCCTTAACAAGCTGGGAAACTTCAACCAGTGGGAGAAAAGGAAAGGAAACTTTAGGGGATGCCCTGGGGCTGTTCAACTGTTCGAATTACTGAATGCCCCCCCCTTACAGTTTTGTGTGCAACACAATTGAGAGGGGAACTCTGACTACCTTAAAACAGCCCCCACTTCAGTTGGAGAAAGGATGAAGTTATTTCCTTACAACTAAATATAGACGTGAGTCTGTGCTATGCATAACTTAGGCAAATGCATGCAAATCCCTCGTGGACTGGGGTGGGGTGGGGGGAGCGGCGGGGATCCCTATCTTCCGAGACACACAGCCAGAAGTTCTCGCCTGCTGGGACCTCCAGTCACAGACTTAGTACTGACCCAGCTGAAAGCAGAGGGGCCAGGCACTGCAGTGGTGTGGGACTCGGGGGCCTCGGGGCCTTTGTGGGAGGTCACAGCAAGCAGGGCTGGAATTTCGTCATTCCTCTATAATTCTCCGTTTCCCCCCATCTTGAACCGGGTTCCTATAAAAAGAGACATTTCTCCTTTCTGCCTAGATTTCAGAGGCACCCCTGATCTGGCTTTAAGACCCTGGCTGTATCTGCTCTCCCTTTAAGCCGTTCACCAAGTCAAACCAAACAAGGCAGAAGGCATCCCGGCCTCTGGGGCCACCCATTACCCACCATCCCCTCCCCCACTTATGCTCCATCCCCTTCCCTCTCTCTGCTTTCTCCTTTCTTCCTGATGGAAATTTGGCCTCTACCTGCCCTTGTGACTGGAAAAACCGGCGTCAGTTCATCAAAGCAGAACAAGGCTGCTACTTTAGTGTCCTTGATCTATGGGTTACCAGGAAGGCCCAGGGTTACCCAGCCCTGTCTGGTCCCAGCCAGAAGTGGGGGTGGGGGTTCTTCAGCAGGTGTAAGGCCTGCCTGAGGCAGAGAACTTCATCCAATGGTGGGGGAGAGACTGGGCAAGGGAGGAGGGGTGGTTTCAGAGTGGTATGTGTGGGGGTGACATGGCCACTGTCCCGGGTGGGCCAAGCTGGAAAGGAAGGCCAAAGAGAAGTGTTCCCTCAGGCCAACTGCCTCCTGGTGGATGCTGGGAGCAAGCCCACTGTCCCCCTTACTGTCTCTTGGAGGTTCTTTGGAGAGAGGGATAGAAGAGGCAGGACCATGTACAGCTGAGGGGTGGACCCGTATCTCTGAGGGACCTGCTGGGGCTAGTTTAGGTAGAGTCTAATGATCAGCAGATGGCTTCTTTCCAAGGTATGTCCACGTGAGCATTTTGAGGACCTCGGTTCTACAGAGATGTGCTAGGGAAAGGGGTCTGGACTAGAAGTTGCACATGGAGGGGATAGAAAGGAGGAGGCTGGACAGAAGTCAGCTGAACTAGGGACGGAAGGGTGGCAGGAAGAAGGAAGGGTACCTCAAAGTTCAGCATCAAAAGCTGAGCCAAAGCTAGGCATAGTGGTCTACACCTGTGATCCCAGCATGCAGGGGGCTGAAGCAGGAGGATTGCCGTGAGTTCAAGGCCAGCCTAAGCTATGGTGTGAGACCCTGTCTCAAGGGGGGAAAAAACCCCAAAAACTCTGAGCCAAGAACACTCTACAGGAAGGACACTTAGCAATCCCTGCCCCCTCTCTGTGGTGGTGCTGGGAATCGAACCCAGGCCCTTGTACATACTAGGCTAGCACTCTACCACTGAGCTGCGCCCCTAGCTCATTTCTTCTTTCTTTAGCCGTGACATCTTAAGGAGGCAAGATTGACCCCTTAGCCCAAGACTGCTTCTGCAGCTTACTGTGTAAGGCTTCAGCCTGCTTTAGCTGATGGAAATGAGGGGAAGGAGAAGATGCGTGCCACTTCTGGGCAGTATCCTTGAGAGAAAGGCGCACACTCACGCTCTCCCTGACTAGACCTGTGCATGGAGCTGGAGCAGGCGGCATCTGAGGCCTCAAGACAGAATCCACACAATGAGGATGGCAGATGGACAAGACTGGATGAGCTTGGGTCCCTGGGACTGCGGAACTGCCACATTTAGTCCTGAGCCGCTTCTGCTGAGACCACTCTGAGAGGGTGTGCCTCTGTCTTATTTCGGCCACTGTTACTGTGATCTCTGGTACAGCAGCCAGGCCTCTATCTTACTTTGTTTGTTTGTTTTTGAGACAGGATCTTGTTCGGTGGCCCAAAGTGGCCTTCCGTTTGAGATCCTCCTGCCTCAGCCTCTGGAGTGCTAGGATAAGAGGTGTGCCCCGTTCCCGGGATACATACCTAACTGAGCAAATAACACATCTGGTAGCGACAGAGCTCTTACCTTGCCACCTGATCAGTGTTCTGAGTGTTTTATGTGCAACTTCGGTTCGGTGAGCAGGATGATGGTCCTGAGTCTAGACATCCAGACCTGTCTCCTCCTCTCACTGATCTAAGACCCCACCCCTTCCCTCAAGACTCCCATTGCTTTCCAGTACATACAGGACTCACACTCATGAGCCTACCAGGGTGACGTACAGCCCCGTTCACCTTGACCTAGCAGAAGAGCCAAGCAGTACAGTGACTCGTGCGCAATGAGTGGGGTTGGTGGTCACTTCCTGGTGGCTGTGGCAGTAACTCGTGCACAGTGAGTGGGGTTGGTGGTCACTTCCTGGTGGCTGTGGCAGTGGGCTTTTTGTGACCGATCACTCTCCATCCTTCTTTCCCAACCGGAAATGCCCACTGTGGAGCAAGACAGTCAAGATGACATGCTGCTTACTTATTTATTTAGATTTTTAAAGATTATTTGGCAATTCCATATATACATACACACTCTAAAAATACATGGCCCACTCTTCTCTCTTCTCCCCTCTGACTCCTCTGAACCCCTTCTTCCCAAGTTCTCCCCCACTTTCCTATGTATCTCTCCTTTCTCAGTCAGTTGGGGGGGTATTTTTTTTTGTGACAAAGTCTTGCTATGTAGTAGCATTGACTGATTTTGAAATCGCCATCCTCCTGCCTCTGCCTCTCGGGTGTTAGGATCACAGAGGTGTACCACCATGCCTGGCCAGAGTGATGTTGGTGAGGATTTGTCCTGATACACTCTCTAATGCATGGGCTTTTCCAAAGGGTTTGGAGCATTATTTGTAACCAGTCACCATGCTCAGGGTCAGCTTCATGATTGTCAAGCCTCTGGCCTGGCAGCTCCCACACCCCCCATTCCCAAATCTCCACTCCCCACCCCCCCCACCCCTCCCCCGTGCTCTGCAGCAGCATAGAGTGAGGATAAGTGAGTGCCACTCCTCATGGACAGGGGCAGCAGGGACACAGGCTCATTAGAGCAGGCCTTTGGGGAGCTTGCCTCTCCATGCCCCCTTCTACCTGTTCCTGCTAGCAGTACCTTGCTTTACTTTCAGGGAAAAGCCTGCTGCCTTTTCCATGGGACTAATGTCCATCCTCTCCAACGGTTAGGTGTGTGACCCAGAATGACTCTCCTGGGAATCCAGTATGGTGACCCAGCTAGGAAGATGAACAGCAGTTAGGACTTAGTTGTCTTGTTCTGTATGATTCTGAGCAGGGCTAATTCTGAGCAGGGCTATATGATTAATAAGTTAGAGTAAGTTGAAGGTTATTTCTCATATATTGGCACTCGCTCTTGAAGAGGTAACAGGCATGAAGCCTGATGTTACTTGCATGAAGGTTGCGGACTGGGATGCTATCCTTCCCAGGCATGGGTACCCAGACTTCTCTCCATTTCAGGAATTTCCTGAGAACCAGAGCAGCCTCCCCATGCATCACCGAGCACTATTTGCATGCCATCCCTGCAACTGTGTGAAGTGGTGGCCTTCCAGCAAAGTCCCTGTTGTTGCTTAATTTAACCCTAGGGATTACAGTTCAAAAAAGCCAACCAGAGAGTCTAGCCACTCTCCTAATGCTGAGCGATGTTGCTATCAAGCAATCCAGAAGCCAGACCTATCTCCCTTATTAGAGTCCCAGGAAGAGGCCTGCCAAATTGAGTAAATAAAAATGCAGGCCACCCCGGCACATGTGAATATCAGATAAATGTGACTACATAATGCTGAGCACATGCATTGACTGCGTATCAGGTATCTGGCAACCCTCCCCAAGAGAGAAGATGATGTTCCTCCCATCTCTTTGTCTGACCTTGCAGGCATCTGCCTGTTTTTATTCTGTTGCTCCTCTATCCTCCTCTTGAGTAAATGGTTTCTTTAGAAGGCAGGTAATTTACTAGAAGATTGGCCCAATAAAGGCGTCCACACAAAGTACGTCAACCAACGGAGTTCCATGGGGCTTTTTCAAGCAGGAAAAGAAGTGAGTACTCTTAGGCCTTGGAGCTGCTGCCTGGATTTCCTGCATGGGGGCAGAATTAGTCTTTCTCAATTTTCTTTTTCTTTTTCTTTAAAAAGCTATTATAGCATAGCTCCGGCTAGCCTAGAACTCATCATGATCATCCTGCCTCAGCCTCCCAAGTGTGAGGGTGGGGCTGGGCTCCTAGGACTGAGTGTACCACCAAACCAGACAGAGCTGGTCTTTATGGAAAGAGTAGCCTGTAAGTAGAAATCGGAGAGGGAGCCGGTTCTGACCGGCACTCAGAGTCCTAATTCCTATTATTCTCAAGGCCTGCCTGTGTTTATTATGTGTTGATTATGTTTTCTCAGATTCCACAGACTAAGTTCTTTTCTGCCCAAGGGCTAAAACCGATTCAATGCAAGTCGCAGCCCTTCCTTCACTGCGCTAGCCAAAGCTGTCCCATTTCACTTCCCTCGGGGTTGAGCAGGACACTGCCTGGCATCAGCCTGAGGCACCAGCCCCAGCAAGGCAGCATGGCAAAGGCCTGTGGAGTCTGAGGTACGTTAATGAATGACTTGGCAGTCTTGCAGGGGAAGGGTCAGCAGCCTGCACTCAGCTGATTTCCTTTCTTCACAGGACCTCTTCTAAGCAGCTCACTGGAAGCCACACACACACACACACACACACACACACACACACACACACACACACACTCTCGCCCACCCCCAACTGGCCTGAAAGAGGGCAAGGCCTTGCCTGGGAATGCACATTCGTCAGGAGAAGTACTGGAGACTTCTCCGTAGGGTTTGATTCTTGACACAGCCTGGCTTCCGATGCTCCCTCTGTGTACCCTGGTTGCTTCCTCCCCTTTCTAGACAAGAAGGCACTTGAGAAGGAAGTCCACCCACTTGGGGTCTTCTAACCAGGCCCAGTCCCTTGATGTCCATGCCCAGGATGGTCCATGGATGGGGTGGAGAAGAATGGGAAAGGGACCCAGATGGGTTCTCCCAGGGTGCTGCTGTCCTGGCTGTGGAAGTCATGGGATGCGCATGTGCACTAACACAGCGTACTGGCCCTCAGACCCCACAAAACTTGGTGAAGCTGGAGGATCCAGGCTCAGGCTGCACTAAATTCATGGCACCTGGAAGCAGGACATGCAAGCCTCCTCAGTCTCCAGACCTTCAGGAAGATCAGTCAGCTTTCAGCTGAGTGTCAATCAGGCTGAAAGGAAGGGCCCATCAAGGGACTCAGGGTCCCTGGAGAGCAGTGGCCCTGTATCCTAAACCTCTTGGGGGCAGAAGGAACTTCCAATGTGTTGTCTCCACCCCCAGCCCCATTCTTGAGGCATTTCAGGAGGAGAATTTCAGCTCTGGGAGAATTTGTTTGCCTTTTCACGAGTTATGCTGTTGCTTTCTGTCAGGCCAATTTGCAATACAAAAGGATGGCCTACCGTTCAATTATGGCGAGAGGAAACAGGAAACAAACCAAGGCTTCCTAACAGCGAAGTGCATATTATCTTTGGCAGAATGTAAAGAGATGTAGGGAATGGGGGAGAGGCTTCCAGAAATTTCTGTGTACTGGCTTGTCTGCCATCCCGAGGCCCCTTTCCCCACACTGCCCTTCTGCAGGCGTTCGGTTCCTGTTTTCCTCGTGTTTTCTCTGTCCTCTTAACTGCATTTCTTCATTCCCCCGGCTTGTTTGTGCTGTGCTTGTCAAGTCTGCATGCTGCATTTTGCAACAAGGTGAAGAGAGCCTCTCTCTCGGAATGGGAACTTTGATACAGAACAAGGACTCAGTGTCCTGCCCTGGTTTGTGGGCCTCTTCCTCCTAGCCGCTCTGTCTCTGGGAGTTCACCCCTACCCAGCACAGCACAGCGCAGACATCTGGTCCTTGTTCCTTGAAGAATCATCACTGGTGACTTGCTGGCCAACAAACCGAATCAGTGCCGCCGCCACCACCCCACACAGTGGGGATCAAACAGGGCCCGTGCCTTTTGGTATGTTCTCTACCTCTGAGCTCCACCCCTAACTGTTCAGCATCATTTCTTCACCATGAACAATGTGGCGAGTGCTATTCACAGTACTCCACATATACTGTCTCACTAAAAGTTCTTGACAACCATACTAGAAGACAGTATGATGTTTTCCCCATTTGTCAGGCAAGAAGCTGAGTCCCGGTGACCTTAGACCACTTGACTGATGTCCCACAGCTGCTAAGTGGCTCAGCCAAGGTAAGGACCAAAAGTCTTCCTGACTCTGGGTTGACAGGCTGCGATCATGTGATCCAGAGAAGCAGGACGAATCACAGAAGTTGAGACTGTCCCCCTAACGGAAATGTGCACATCGTTGGATGCTCTGAGACTGATGTCCCCGAGAGACCATCTCCCCATAGCAATCTTCACTGCTCCAAGGGGGGACACGGAGGAATTGTTGATGTTCCCTTCCGGCTCCTTACTAGTGACATTAGCATGGCTGGAGATTTAAAAGCTGCACATATGTTTGAGCATTCATGGTGAGCCCCTCGGGTAGGGAGCCCCTCAGGTAAGGAGCCCCTCAGGTAGGGAGGGGTAGGGCGGTGATGGCACTCTACACAGAGGCTTCATAGAGGGCTCTTCCACTAGCAACTCCACCAAGGGGCAGGAGGTACTCAGACTTGTAGGTTCCACAACTTTCTGGTAAACTGGGGGGTCATTTGTTTTGCCCTGCCCTGCCCAGGATGCCTTAACCCTCCTTGTCTCCTTTCATGGTCTTTTTTTTTTTTTTTTTTTTTTTTTTGATTTTTCGAGACAGGGTTTCTCTGTGTAGCTTTGCGCCTTTCCTGGACTAGCTCTGTAGACCAGACTGGCCTCGAACTCACAGAGATCCACCTGCCTCTGCCTCCCAAGTGCTGGGATTACAGGCGTGTGCCACCACCACCCAGCTCCTTTCATATTCTTGAAAGGAAGTTGTTGAGATGCAAAAACAGATGAATCTTCTCGCATTCAAGACCAGGCATATTCTGTCCCTCCTGCTCCTTCGCTCCTTTTCCTGTGTGTGTGTGTGTGTGTGTGTGTGTGTGTGTGTGTGTGTGTGTGAGAGAGAGAGAGAGAGAGAGAGAGAGAGAGAGAGAGAGAGAGAGAGAGAGAGAGAGAGAGAGACTCTCCCCTTGCTTCCCTACCCTTTGAAGATTTTGGGACAGGGACACTCAGAGTCTCCAACTAACCTGGAACTGGGAAGTTCTATGACTTTGGGGCTGAGGCAGCTCTGTGGATTTGTGGGGGGGGGGGGGGGGAGTGAGTGTGTCACAGCACATGTGGAGAGGTCAGAGGACAACTTTGGGTTCCAGGGATCAAACTCAGGTCACTAGGCTTGCCCAGCAAGGATCTTTATCTGCTAGGACATCTCACAGATCTTTTAAAAATTCTAAAAATAGCCGAGCGGTGGTGGTGCACGCCTTTAATCCCAGCACTCAGCAGGCAGAACCAGGCGAATCTCTGTGAGTTCAAGGCCAGCCTGGACTACAGAACGAGATCCAGGACAGGCACCAAAATTACACAGAGAAACCCTGTCTCGAAAAACAAAACAAAACAAATTCTAAAAATAATTAAAAATAATTTATTTTTTATTATGGTTTTCTTGGGGGTTTTCTATGGACTAGAGCAGATCTGTCAGGAAGTGAGAGGGAGGAGAGAAGTTACCAGTCCCCTCTTCCAGGGCTCCATTGTCTCCTGTTCTTGGTTTGATGCCACACCTCCAGAACCTGTCAGTGAAGCGCCTTTTCTGCTAAAATGAGCTCAGATGAGTTTTATCCCCTGCAACCCAGTGACTCCTCACTGCGGTGCTTTCCAGACATCTCTACTACATGGCATAACCCTGCACACGCACGTGGCGCGTGCACACGCGTCATTCACGCCACCACATCTGGGGAGTTCTACTCTGAGACAGAGTAGCACGAGGAAGATAACTGGAGCCTGCAAACTGTTCGAGAACTGGAAGGGCTGTGAGTGGAGGTAGCTAGCTTGTGAGCTACTGCTGAGGTGGAACTGGTGTGTGGAGATTCCTTTCTTCGAGGGCAGGTAGCCAATGACAGGCGGTCCTGAGTCCTCTTCTAGCTCATGGTCTATCTCACTGAGGTCAAAGCTTTGAGGGGAGAGGATGTGTCGCTGCAGAACAGAGGAGAATTGCCATGATGCTTCTTCCCTGCTGCCTTGCACCGAATGAAGCAAGAAAGTGGCAGCTCTGGGCCAGGCTGCCGGCTGGAAGCAACAAAGGACCGGGTGAATGCCTGGTCAGTCCCTTGGTAGAACACCTTCCCCTTTGGCACTATCAATACTCGGGGCTACACAGGCCATACTGAGAAATTATTTATTCATTTCACTAAATTGCAACAGTTGAATTCTCTGCCAGGCCCTTGCTGTGGCTCAAAGTAATGTCTAGATTAGGAAAGGAAGAGATCTGTTAGCTGGGAATATGTAGAAGTGGGAAATGGAAAATGGGGAGGGGGGCTCTCCAGAGAGCGCCCCACTGCGCAAACTCCAAATAAGCATCAGATGCCTTCCACCATAAACACCTTCTTTGACCGGGACAAGTGTGTGGAGAAGGCAGGGTGCTGAGCTCGAATGCAAACAGGAGAAAGGAAGTCTGGCTCCTGCACTTGAATAGGAAACAAAAGGTAAAGTTGGGTTCAGCCCAGTTGCTGCTAGGCAACAGAGATCTGGCTGAAGCGATTGTTCCAGATTAATTAGGTCCTGTTCCTAAACAACTAGCTAGTTATTTCTTACGACTAGCAGAATTCTTCTATGAGCAGAATTGCCAGATAGCCCAGCATGTTCAAATGAAGGTGGTGGGAGCCTTCCCTTCCCGATGGTGGCCGGGTACCTGGCAGAAGTGAATGACTACGCTCCGGAAGTAGAGCATTAATGCATCTATGTGCAACACAGAATACAACACACAAATCTGAAAGCTGGAGGAGAAGATGGGCAAGAGTAGTCACGAAATAGAAGAGGAAAGTGACAGAAGACCTTCAAACCTACTCTAAAGCTCCAGAACTAAAACAATATGGCACTGTGATCGACAGTCCCACTACCGGGCATAGCGGCTCCCTGTGTCCTCATGTGTACTGTGGTGCTGCACATTGCAGCCAACACATGAACTCAACCCATGGGGTCACCAACCAACAGTGCGCAAAGGAGATGAGGCACACGTGATGGGATATTATCCAGCCTTGGAAAGGAATGAAATCCTGTTACTTGTGGCATATGCAGGGCGCTGGAGGATAGTATGTAAAGTGAGATAAGACAGTCAACAAAAGACAAACAGCATGTGTTTGGTTCATAATGGCCGACTCTCATAGAGGTCAGAAGAGTGATTAGCAGAGACTGGGAAGGGAAGAGGGGAGAGGGGTTGAGACAGGATGGTTAAAGGTGGAGAGGGGTTGTATGCAGCTCAGTAATGGAGTGCTTACCTTGTGAGTATGGGGGCCCCAGGATTCTATGCCCAGAACTGCAAAACCAAGTTCTAGCCTTGTACAGTAGAGTGATTGTAGTTAATAATGACTTATTGTGTATTTCAAAATAGTTCAAAGAGAAGATTCTGGATATTCCCAATGATGAGCATTGCAATAGATGAGTATGCTAATTGCCCTATTTGCCAAATCCATGTTGTCTGTGTGTATCAAAATATCCTGGACCCCGCAAATATATACAGTTATTGTGTCAATAATAATGTAATGTATATCACCATCAAACAAAAATAATAAAGGTTAATTTAAAAATAAAATAGCATATGACTTATGCCTCATATCATATCTACAAAATGATATTCCAAGTGAAATATAGAGAGGGAAAATAATCCCTAAAACAAAAGCAGTGTAAAGAAATAACATTGAAATAGGAGAAGTTCAGTCATAAATATAAGAAATAATAAAGTAGAGATTATCAAATGTTATGGTATAGAAGTATTAAACTTCTTTCTGAAGAAAGATGTTATTTAAAAAAAACCAACCAACAACACCAACAACAATTAAAAAAAAACAAAAAAAACCAAAAAAAAACCAAAAAAAACCCAAAAAAACCCGAGGGGCTGGTGAGATGTCTCAGTGAGGAAAGGTGCCTGCTACCAAGGCTGATGAGCCGAGTTCAGTCCCTGGGACCTGTAGGGTGGAAGGAGAGAACCAACTCCTGAAAGCTGTCCCCTGGCCTCCACACATGCACACACACATAGTAAGTACAATAAATAAAAAAATTTTAATTTTTTTTTTAAATCAAATGACAAGCACTGAGACCAGCACTCATGGCAAGGGAGAATTGGGAGTTCAAGACCAGCCTGGGTGATACAGTGGGAGCCTGTCTCAAGAGCATAAACAAAAGCCAGACATAAAAGCACAATAAAATAACAACCAAGGAAATCAAAACACAAGCAATAAACTGGAAGTGTCTGGAACATATAAACTAGAAAATAGGTTACTATCAGTTATATATAAAAGGGTTTTTTTAATTAATAAGAAAACAATATACTTCAAAGATAATTTATAACAGAATACTAAGTTAGAAACACATCTACCATCCATCATACTGATTTAAGATAAAATGTAGGATACTATGTTATCGAGGCTTTGGGAAATGAGTTCACACACGTATCTCTTTATTTTTATTCATTTACGTGTGTGTGTGTGTGTGTGTGTGTGTGTTGGTGCACATGCAGATGTGTGCACATTTGTTTGGAGGCCAGAGCTTGACCTTAGACATCTTCAGGAGCTCTATACTTGGTGTTTTTAGACAGGTTCTCTCACTGAACCTAGAGCTCACCGAATCACCTAGCTTGGCTGACCAGCCAGCTCCAAGGATCCACTTGTCTCTGTTCCCTACACTGCTGGGGTGACAGACACACGCCGTTACTCTCAGCTTTTACATGGGTCCTGGGAATGTAAACTGAGGTCCACATCCTTAGTGTCTGGGCATCTCCTTAGCCCCTCCCCCGCTTTGAGCCCGGGGTCTACTGGCTGCTTCATGCTCCTGTAGTCCCAGCTCCTGTGGGCCTGAGGGGGCCAGAGCTTCAGAGGCCAGTTTAGGCCGCACAGCAATACCTTGTCTCAAATGACAGCGGCCAACAGAAACAAAATAGCAAACCTCCTGACCCCCCCCCCCCCCCCCCCGCCCCCAGTGCTGGATTTATAGTCGTGTACCACCATGCCCGGTTCACACATGCATCCTTTTTATGAGTGGAAATATAATTTAGTAGCAAGGTTTTGGAAGACAATGTACAGTATCCATTATACACACACATTAGGTTGTATGTATGTATGTATGTATGTATGTATGTATGTATGTATATTACATATAATTGTTTGGGTTTTTTTTTTTTTGAGACAGGGTCTTACCGTGCAGTCCAGGCTGGTCTTGATCTTCATGATCTCCAGCCTCTACCTCCAGAGTGCTGGGATTAAATTATGTCCACGGTGCTCAGCTTCTAGTACCTATTATATTTTAATTCCATTTCTAGAAATGTATACTCCTAAGTAAGTGGGTGTGGCACACATTTTTTATTGTTGCACTGAGGCACTGTTACTGGCATCTGACTATTTCCTTTGGTACTTTACAGGAATGGAAAGAAAAAAAAAAACCCAAACCAAACTAGGCTAGCTTAGTTCCTATTTCTGTCCATCTTTCCTCAGACAGAGTGCAATTGACTAAGTTGGCGCTTAACGAGATAGAGATCTACCTGAAATTGTATTCAGTTTATTCAAATGAAAGTTCAAGGCAGTACCTACCTCTTCAGCCACATTTTCCAGAGAACGTTCTACCTGTACTGTACACAAGCCTTATTTCTTTAACTCTCAGGGGGTAATTTTACTTTTAATCACTTATATATGAACAATAAAAAATAAAAAAAAAAGACATGGCAAAATGCCTCATGAATTCAGACTATTATTAACTTCATTTCCCAATTTCCTGGAAAATGGATGAGGCCAAGGAATCCTGAGTGGAATATGGAGGTGGGGAGATGCAGAGAAGGAAATTAAGATAACAATTATGGCTAAGTGCCTGGCACCATAAGAAGCATGGATCCTGGTGCTTGGGAGATGGTTCAGCGGGTAAATTGTTTGCTGAGCAAGCATGAGTACCTGAGTTCGGATCTCTAGGGTCCATGTAAAAGCTGGGTCTGTAAGCCCAGCCCTGGGAGAACAGACAGTCAGATCCCAGGGCCTCGATGGCCGACAGTCTAGCCAAAATGGTGAGCCCCAGGTTCAGTGAGGGACTCTAGCTCAAAAAAGTAAGATGGGCAGCAATAGAGGAAGACACCTAGTGTCACCTCTGCCCTCCACACACGCCTGGGCAAGTGTACCCAAGCATACACACACACATACACACACACATACATACCACGCACACACACAGAGAAGGTTAGAACTCTACATGGCCCTGTTTAGGGACATTTCTGGCTTTGGGCTATCACATGTAGAAGCCTACCGCTGACATGGAATAGGTAGAAGACAGAGATGCTGCTGAGCATCATACAATGCACAGGACTCCCCCCTCCCCCCACAACAGATCAGTCAGGACAGATGGGTAGTCAGGTCAGGCAGTAAGTAACAGTCCTGACGCTGACTCCTGGTATATTCTGGTACAAAGACTCTTGTGTGGACTATCTTATCAGTCTCCACAACTGTACGAGGTAAAACCAGAAAGTGTCTAGATGCCCAAATCACCCACTGACCCAGATGGCCTCCAGTAGATCCCCTGGAATGATATCCCTGGTACGGGAACCACTGGGGACTGCTGCTCTCCAGAGCTGTTTACATCTTCCCCATCAGGGCTGCACTCACCACGCTGCTTTTGTTTCCAGACTTGGAAATGTTCTTATGACTGCCGTTATGTAACTTGGCCATATATTACATAAATCAGACTTTCCCAATCTTGGTATTGACGTTGATCAGTGAAATGTGAATGCAAAGATAAGGAGCCGGCTGTGACAGCCGAGTCGGCAGAGACTGGCTGTGTCCTCACACACTTGGCTCCTGTACCGTCTAGGCTCACAGCTGGACAGTTCTCAGAACTCTGAGCTGGAAGGGAATTCGCTGCTTCTGGCCACTGGGGTGTGAGCAGAAGTCATCCGTGCCACTTCCAGAAACAGAGTGCCTTCTTTCTCCTCTCCCTTCCCTCTTCTTCTCGTTTGATTATCCAAAAGCAGTACCTTGTGTTGGGCACAGCCCCGTAGCCCCAGCACTGGGGAGGCAGCAGCAAGGGCCTGGCATGAGTTCGAGGCCAGCCTAGTCTACACAGTGCGTTCCAGGGTTGCCTAGGAAGACCTTATCTCAAAAAGAACCAGCGCCTGGGAAGCATGAGTGGAGATTGCAGAACCAAAATAAAGGAGGGCCACTTGCCAGTTAGCAGCAGCCACTTGGGCTTTTATGTGCAAACTGCCCACCACATCTGTTGTTCTTGAACCGTTGTATATTTTTGGCCTTGAGTGCTGGAGCAGACAGCGTCTCCTTAACTAATATTACTGGTTGACCATTTTGGAAATACTTGTAAGAGTTCCTCAGAATTTGCTATGAAACTCAGGTTTGGTGGTAGCGCGTGCCTGGGTGGGGAGATAGAGGCAAGAGGGTCAGAAGGTCAAGGCCAGCCTGGGCTACATAAGATTCTGTCTGAAGAAAACAAACCAAGGGCTGGAGAGATGACTCAGTGGTGAGGGTGCTTGCCATACGTGGTTGTTTGAAAAAAAAAAAAAAAGACCCCCAAAGAGAGTGGCGCCATTATGAACTGTGGAATAGGCGTGGTTTTGTTGGAGGAAGTGTGTCACTCTGGAGGCGGCTTTGAGGTATCGTATATGCTCAAGATACACCCAGTGTCTCAGTCTACTTCCTGTTGCCTGCACATCAAGATGTAGCCAGCACCATGTTGGCCTGCACGCCACTATGTTGCACCATGATGATCGTGGACTAAACCTCTGGAAATGTAAGCAAGCCACCCCAGTGAAATGTTTTTTTTCCTTTATAAGAGTTGCCATGGTCATGGTGTCTCTTCACAGCAATAGAAATGTTAACTAAGACTCCATCTTAGCATGAAGACCTAGGTTCAAATCCCCAGCACCCATGTGAAAAGCCGGGTGTGCATTCAAAGTTTATTTTTATTTGTTATTTTTAACTTTAAAAATTATTATATGTGCGTGGGTATTTTGCCTGCATGTATGTCTGTGTATGACGTCTATGCCTGATGCCTGAGGAAGCCAGAAGAGGTAATTGGATTCCCTGGAACTAAAGTTACAGACGATTGTGACCTACCAAGCAGGTGCTGAAAATTGAACCCTGGTTGTCTGGAACAGCAGCCAGTGCTCTTAGCTGCTGAGCCATCTCTCCAGCCCCCATTTTTATTGTTTGTAACTATGAGTAGATGCGGGTATCTGTGTGTGGATATGTGAATGTGACTGGAGGTATCTGGGGAGGAGTCACATCCCATGGAGCTGGAGTTATAAGCAGTTGTGCACTATCTGATGTGGGTGCTGGGAACCAAATTTGGGTTCTCTGTAAGAGTAGGACATGCTAGACCATCTTCCAGCCGGGCCATATTTCTTTTGAAGAGTTCTTAAGCTCTTGTCTTGTTTTAAAGAAATCTTGGACTTTAAACTGCCGGCATGGTTCATTTGAGAAAATCATCTTGAAATCGAAACATCAAACTCCAGAGTGCTTCATCTTTATCAAAAGATTGATTTAGCTGGGCATGTAATCTCAGAACTTGGGCGGCTGAGGCAGGAGGATTACAGTGAGTCTGAGGCCAGATTGGGCTTCATGGCCAGATTCTGTCTCAAAACAAAAACAAATCAAAACCCCAAATGAAACAAAAAGAGTAGCCTATATTGAGGGCTTTGTAGGCACCAAATCTACACCCTACTTTTTATTATTATTTTGTTGTTGTTATTGTTTTGCTTTGTTTTTGACACAGGGTCTTGCTATGAGTCCAGGCTGTCCTGGAACTTGTGGTCCTCTTGCTTCAGCCTTCTTGGTACTGGAGTGTGTCACCACACCCATCACATATAAACAGCATTCCCTCTCTCCCATCCTGCAATCTTGAGGATCAAACCCAGGGCCTCATATATGCTAGGAAAGTGCTCTACTACTGACCTATAGCCACAAGAAAAACAGCCCAAGCAGTTCTAAGTTGCAACTATACTTAGAATATGTAAACTTAAAATATGTAAAGTAAAACATATATATATATATATATATATTTTTTTTGTTTGTTTTGTTTTGTTTTGTTTTGTTTTGTTTTGTTTTTCGAGACAGGGTTTCTCTGTGTAGCTTTGCACCTTTCCTGGCACTCACTTGGTAGCCCAGGCCGGCCTCGAACTCACAGAGATCCGCCTGGCTCTGCCTCCCGAGTGCTGGGACTAAAGGCGTGTGCCACCACCGCCCGGCCTAAAACTTATATTTTTTAAAAAATTATTGACCTGGCCCCTATCCCACTCGTCCTGGTCCCCGGGAGTGAGGCTTCCAGTGTTCTTCCATTTTACAGATCAGGAAATGAGGCTCACATAGATCAGGTGACCTCCTCAGGTCACATGGCTAGCAAATGGCAGAGCCAGAATTCACTTTCAGACTTGGCCCTCACGCTTACCCCTCCTTTCCTTCTAGGAGATCAGAAGTGCCCGAACACACGGCCCACTAGCTCCATGTGCTGGAGAAGCCCCTTCTGCCTGGCAGGGACCAAACCCAAACCAGGGGCAGCAAACATTCCCCGGCGACTTGCTTATTTGGCACATACTCGCATAGGAATTTGACTGTGTGAAGAAAGGAGCCAAGAGCTGTGGAGCTCAATGGTAGACTATTTGCAATGGGACCTGGATTCCATTATCAGCATGGAGCCAGAAGGACGGCCTCGGCCTCTGCTCGTGTGTCAGCCCCGCTCAGAGCCCCACCACAGGCTCTTCCTCACCACCCTGGGTCTTGGGCTCCCTCTCACCAGCAAAGAACCAGCAGTTCACAGACGCTTTCTCCATCCATTCTCTGTTTGCGCCTCTCAACATCCTGTAAAGTCGGCAGGGCACCTTTGACTGTGTCCTGTAGAAAACTGAAGCTGATGTAGCTAAGCGACATCCCAAAGTCCCATGGCTACCATGTGCCAGTGACAGAGATGGGACAGTATTGGGGTGCTAGGGCTACATGTGCAGACCCGTGAGCTAGGATCTGTGCATTCCTCTGTCAGCTGAGGTAGCGTGGTTAGGTGCCACCATTGACTTTCTGATCTCGTCTTTATGTTCATTTGCTCTGTGTCCTTCTGCTAGTCTAATTCCTCTTGGCCAGCGTGTTATGATTTTGAAGCCTGCTCCTGCTGGGCTCTATCTTGGGTGGTGTTATTATAGTCTGCTCCCTCTTCTGTGTTGGGAGCTCATCAAGAGTGTGTTCTGGAATAGGCTGTTTGTGGAATAGAATTGGGTTCATTATCATTTTCAGAGAAGTTGCAAACATTGTTTCCAGGGCTGGGGTTATAGCTCAGTTAGGTAGTAGAATGCTTGTATAGTGTGTGCAAGGCCTCGGATTTTATCCCCAATTATGAAAAGAAAAAACAAACCCACAACTAACAAATTTCCCGATACAGAAAGAATGTGGGTTAAAGATCTGTTTGACTTATTAACAAGGGAACTGATAGGATGTTAAAACTGATTATGTGTCTAATGAGGGGCTGGAGAGATGGCTCAGGGGTTAAGAGCACTTGCTGCTTTAGTAGAGGACCCCGGTTCAGTTCCCAGCACCCACATGGTGGCTCCTGACCATCTGTAACTCCCGTTCCAGTGGTCTGATGCCCTCTTGTGGCCTCCTTGGGCATAGCAAACACATGTGCACAGACAAGCAACCAGACACATAAAAATGAACTAAAAAAAAAAAAAAAAAAAAAAAATCTAAAGAGTTAAAAGGAGCATCTGATGAACAGAAACTTCTGTAGTCAACTAGGAAAGAAATGTAGAAGCAAGTTTATTAAATTAGATGCAAACCCGGTTATTATCCTACAGTGTAATGAAACTGCCGCTTTTGCATTATTTATTGTTCTAAACAGAAATCATTTGCATTTCCACCAAACAAAAATCTATGAATTAACGCTTGATGAATGTTCCTAGTTCTGGGCCCTAAGACATGGCCTGCATGAAGACAAGCAAAACCTGGTTCTTCCAGGAGACCGGGGACATCTTGGTGGGCCCCTTTAGACAGCCATTCAGTATGCCATGCAGAAGTCAAATAGCAAGCAGCCCCCACCCCCACCCCCTTTCTTTGAACAAGTTTTAGATAATGTTGGGTAATTTTTTTTCAGTGCTGAGGCCAAACTCAGAGCTTTTCACATGCTGAGCAAGCAAGCACTCTACTACTGAGCTATATCCTCACCCCACAGGGTGTTATTTCTCTGGCCTCTCATGCCCTAACAAACATCTGCCTTGTGCTACACTCCACCTGTTAGCATGCTCTTGTGTCTGGAGATGGCCTAAATCTCTTTGCTCTCTCCTCTGCCCGTCTAGGAGGCACCGTGAACTCAAGACTCAGCCTACAAACAGGAGGAAACAGACTATTCATTTTCTGCTATAAATTTGCTGAGATGCCAGTTTAATAAAGAAAACAAACGTCTCGTCTCAGTATTTTCCCTCCTTATGAATATGGATGAGTTCTTGGAACGTTGGGGAAAGAAAGGCTGGTGGGCACAGCTTCCGCATTTAGAGCCTGGCTGAGGAGACTCCAGAAGCCTTGCAGGCCCTGCCTTTCACCCAGGTTCCCATGCCCACACGGGGCTACTGAAGAGGGGAGACGACACAAGGTGGAAAGCCACAACCTCTAGTGAATGCCTGCTGTTTGGTGTCACAAAAATGGCCGAGACATGCTGTTCTCCGAAGTCCATTGTCCTCTAAGAGAAAACCTGCGGACAAGCGAATTACAGATACCATGAGATAACACAGCCACAGAAACACATGCACGATGTAGGGGTCGTTTGTAAGTCGGAACGGGGCAGCGAAATGTTCAAAGTGGGCACGCGGCTGCACCGGCGTCAGCTTTTCAAGCCGCTTACTTGACCGCTCTAGACAACTTATTTCTAAAATGGGGTCAAGTGTCTTCCTTATGGTTCTGTGACTATTGGATAATGTATCTATCATACTCAATATAGGGGCCGGCACCTAGTTGGCACTTAATAAATTATAGCTATTAATGAGAGACATTGATGTTTTTTTAAATCTAGCTGCAACAAAACAGCTCATCATAGAATTGCCCTTTGTAATAATGTATAAGGCACTTTCAGATCCATTATCTCAAACCCGAGAAGCAGGGAGGTATTTTTGGCTCTTTCTAACCATGAGAAATCTGTGGCTGAAAGAGGTAAGGTCTTGGCCAAGGCCACACAGCTAGAGCAGAATGGCTGAGAAGGAATTGCGCTGGGGCAAGACAGAGAGCTAATGGCTAGTATCAACCACAGGCCAGAGACCCTTCTGCCTTAACAGTGCCTTCGGGCCCCAGGGCTGAGAAAGAGGGGCAGAAGGGGGTGGGGGGTGCCATGATTGAGTCTGGAGTATTACCCACAGGTCTGTATTTTGTGCTCAGTCTCCAGTTTGTGGTGCTGTTTTGAGGGCTGTGGAGCTTTTAGGAAGTGGGGCCTGGTTGGCACAATTCGATCAGTAGGAGTGGACCTTTGAAGGCCGCACATGCCTGAGTTTCCGGCTGCGTTCTGTTCTCCCCGGTCTGCCGTGATATGAACAGCCTTCACCACATGCCTCCACTGCCGAGAACTGAGTTCTTGCCTTCTTGCCATGATGGGTTTGAAATCCCTCTGAAACTGTGATCCAAAGCAAGCCTTCCCTCCCTTCCATTGCTTGTCGTCGTAGTGATGAAGAGAGTAACAACCTAGAAGGAATCAGCATGACCGGTGGCCCACATTGTCCGGTGCTGGTCCTGGGTCTCCAAGTCTTCGTTTGTAAAATG
This sequence comes from Peromyscus eremicus, assembly GCF_949786415.1. Taxonomy (NCBI): domain Eukaryota; kingdom Metazoa; phylum Chordata; class Mammalia; order Rodentia; family Cricetidae; genus Peromyscus; species Peromyscus eremicus. The sequence goes on along the minus strand of NC_081431.1, from coordinate 59,006,312 downwards.
GGAGCTTTTCATGAGATTCTGAACAAGAACCACACAAGAGCACTGAGGAGCACAGAGCTGGGAGGGAATTTTGTGTGTTATCTTGTTACTTTGTGTCTGTCTGAGTCCACTGTCCTGCGGGACTGATTTGGAGCTCACTGATGGTAAATGCCTCCTTTACTCCGCATCTGGACTCCAGGGCAGAGGACTAGAGCTCAGCTCCCACTTCCGCCTTTTCCATCCCTGCCCCTCCCCTCGGGTTCCTGCAGAGCAGTGGTGCTCAGCCTTGGCAGAGTGCTGTCCAAGGCTCGGCTTCATGTTGTAGCTACCTCCAGTTTCTCTTAAGCATGTACTCCTTGCCCTCTGTTTGGGGAATTGGGGCTGCAGGCCACGGTGAGCCACCATTGTCTAGGCTGTGGGGTGTTAGAAGTGCGTGTTTTATATGCAGCAATACGGGTTTAAGTTAGACTTTATACAGATTAAATTAGCTAGGAAGCCTGATAAATGAAAAAGGAGCTGGAGAGACTGTAGTTTTAAGGGGTTTTGTTTGTTTTTTTTTTCCTTAAGTACTTCAGAGTAAATTACAAATGTGATTTTTCATTTCTATATCAGTTTGTCTCTGAAACATTAGATCTATTTCTAAAAGAAAAAAAATCCAGCTTTTTTTTTTTTTTTTTTTTTTTTTGAGATGAGGTCTCATTGTATAGAGTAGGCTGGATTGGAACTAGAGATCCACCTGCCTCTGCTTGAGCCCTGGGATTAGAGGTGTGGACTTAGGGCTGTTCTGATAAAGGTGGTGTGTGTGTGTGTGTGTGTGTGTGTGTGTGTGTGTGTGTGTAGGCAGGTACTGTAGGCTGTTCTTAGAGGAAAGATGAAGGGGGGCCTACGTCTGCTGTATTTATATTTACTTCTTTCTCAGCCTGAGTCTTCCCAAGCGGGGGTGGGGATTCTCCTAGTCCCGGAGAAGGTGCAGGTGGGGAGACAGAGACAGATTCCTCGTCATCTCTTCCTCATCCCTGCTTCCCCAAGACACTCAGGATCCATTGCCACGAACTCCATCATCTCTCCTGAGAAACTCGGATGGAACGGAGAGCTGAATGCAGTCCCCAAATTGCAAATCAATGCATTCTGAATTAAATATTGATTTCCCCCCTTTCCTTTCAAGGAAGTTTCTCGAGAGTAATGAGCTTGCTGCTTTTGTTTTTTGCTTTTTAATTTTTCACCCCGATCCTTAAACACTGTTGCTGAAATTCTGCAAGGGGAACCATGGTCCTCCAGAGCCCACCTTCCTCAGGGCCCTCCTCCCTCCACCCCTCTGGTAGCTTTCCTCTCCCAGATGAAATGTTGGGTAAGTGGGAGGAGTGGCTCACAGAACAGGACTGTCTGCCATCAGCCCACGGGGCTGTGGCTGGGCAAAGGGCAGCCGCCCGCCTCCAATGCCCCCTGGCTTGGACATCGAGTCCCAGAAGGGAGGGTGAGGCGCCACACAGTCCAAATGAGAGACACACACACTGGGCCTTGCCAAGTGCTTGACTTTCTGGGATGCACCCAGCTGTCTTTACTCTTCTTCAAGTAACCTTCTTTGATCTGAACCCCCAAACCAAGCCCACCTCCCCCCACCTTTATGCGTCTCCTCTGGACCTACTAGAGCCAGAGTAAGATATTTATGAGGTCCTGAGGTTTGTAAAGATTATAACATGTGCCTCCATTCATGTGCAACATGAATTTCAACATAAACTAAAGGCAAGGAATGCCAAGGGAGTCCTAGGTTTCCCATGAGGACAGCTAGCATGTCTTTTATTTTATTATTTTTTTGTCTGTGTCTGCTGTGCTGGGTTCCTGTTAGTGGCAGGGCCACTTCTGAAGAGAGACTAAAATGTTTGCACCAGGGTCTCCCCAGCCTACCCTGAGAACCTCACGTTCAGGCTGTAGGCAGCACGGTGTTCTTTGCCACCCCCAGAACCCACTCTCTTTCCTCTGGGCACCAGCAGCTTCTGGGCGAGAAAGTCAGTTACCAGCTCTGGCAGCCAAGAAAGAAAACAGGTGGCTCCGTGTTCTCAGAGGCCCAGTCTGGAGAGGAGGCAGTTCCGGGATGCCCTTGTTAGCAGAGAAATTTAATTACTGCACTCTCACAAGGCTGAAGGCCCTGTCTCCGCAGAGCCTCCTTCCTGGACTAATGGAGTGTGGGGGTCTCACGGTGAAGGTGTAGGACGGAAGGGAAGTCATGGGCTGGTCTCCGAGATTTATTTCAGAGTTGGATGTATTCAAGAGGAGAATGCAGGGCCCTGGTCTTGAATGCTTTGTACTTCGGTCGCCTGTGCTGGAAATACCTCTCTAGACTCTGCGATGTGGGCCAAGTCTGGGTTTGAATGGCAGAGACTGTATTCATTCACCACACTCCTGTCTCTGTCTGACCAATGTGTGCCTGAGATGGGATATAAGGTCATGTGGAGATTAAAACAAACAAACAAACAAACAACAATAACAACAACAAACCCAACAGCCTGTGATCTCCAAGATGCTGGCCGCAGCACCTGGCCTCCGTTACAGTACAATATGCCCTGTGTGGCATGCTGGGGGTGCAACTGGCCAGGGTTGATTCAGAGCTAGTCCTTTGGATGGTTTAGTCAGTCCCCCAAATGACTGAGACTAGAGGAAAGTGCTCTAGGTAGAAGACAGGGCCTGGGAGATAGCTCGGTGGAAAAGCACACTCATCCTGTAAGCATGGAGACCCGAGTTCAGATCCCCAGCACCCACATAGAAGCCTGGTGTGGTCACGCATGCCTGCAACTCAAGTGCTTCCAAGATGGCCAGTCTGCCTAGCTGAAAACTGAGAGTCCCTGTCTCAAGGGAATAGGCTGAAAGAGAAAGACACTTGGTATCTATCATCTTCATGATTCTACATGCACATATAGACATATGCACACGCACACATATACCACACAGAGCGCACACACACACACACACACACACACACACACACACACACACAAGTGTATACACACAACAACAAAACCCCAAACAGGGAAAGGAACCATCCTGGAGCAAATGGGAGGGAGACTGTCTTAGGGGGTTGTGTGATGTTTCCAACAGGGTGCCTGGTGCTCTGAGATGTGATACGCACACAGGCAGGTCTAGGGGGTCAAATCCTGGAGGCAGGATGGTGGGCTCTTGGTTCTGTGATCCTGGGCAATCTATACCCTGGAACCAAATTCGCCACAGGGAACACCACAAGAGTTCTTCAGCACAGCTAGCCTTTCATCATCGTTGACACTGTTCCTGGTGAGCGTATGACCTTGCAAATGTTATTTACAGCCTTCACCCTCAGCTCCCTCATCTGTAAAATGAGGGTTTTGAAAATGTCTGTTCAGTTGGAGCGGATGGAGAGGCTGCCTCACTGACCTTGACTCATCTCCTAAGGCAGAGCCTGTAGCGGACCATGGTCTCTTCCGTTCTTTTTCATCCTCCTCGCCCCTGGTAGAGGACATTTGCTCTGGAAGGGAAGCCGCCATTCATTTTCCTTTCAGCTCAGGGTGCAGTCTCTCCTCTACCTTCTGAAAAACAGATCCAGCTCCTACTCAGTGTGATTTCCACTCAGTCAGCTTTTCTTTACCACAACCTGTAGATCTGTTTAACGAATTAGCAATGCTCTTAAGAGAGTCTAGCGGTGTTAAGAATGGGCCTGTTTACACATCGTTGCGATAATGTTTCAGAATGGATATATAAACTGCTGAAATCCCTTAGGATAACTGACTGACAATACACATGAAAAACAGAGGAATATTAATGCATTTCCCCCCTAGTAACTTTTTCTCCAGTGCTGGAGATTGAACTGAGGCATGCTCATGCTAGTTAAATGCTACACCTCTCAGCTATATCCCCGGCCAATGCATCCTTCATTACAACAATCAAACCCAAAGGAAAGAGTCCTTCATACACACAAAGGGAGTTGCATAAGTTTGTTGTCTTGTTATAGATAATGAGGAAGAATGGGGAAAATCTGTAAAGTCAGTCCTAATAAGATACTAGTGAACTAACGAGAGAGCTGCCTCCTCAAGCTTATGAGGTACGCGAAGCCATCAAATTCACACACACACACAGAGAGAGAGAGAGAGAGAGAGAGAGAGAGAGAGAGAGAGAGAGAGAGAGAGAGAGAGAGAGAGAGAGGAACTGGAGATAGACCCGGAGTTCTGGAAGTGGGTGGTGGTGATGGTCACACACTGAGAATGTACTTGGTGATGCAAATGAAGCCAACCGTACACTTTAAAATGTAAAAGGGAAGATCTGGGAGCAGTGGTGCCCTGCTGAATTCAGGAGGCAGAAGCAGAAGAACCAGAGCCCAAGGATAAGCAAGGCCTTGTCTCAAAACAAAGCAGCAGATCTTAGGCTCTGTATATTTTACACAATTAAAGAATGATACAATGGGCTGTGCGTGTACTGAAGAGGTCTAAAATACTTTAAAAATTCCCTTTCTGCCAGGCAGTGGTGGTGCTCACCTTTAATCTCAGCACGTGGGAGGCAGAGGCAGGGGGATGCGTTTGAGGTCAGTCTGGTGTATAGAGTGAGTTCCAGGACAACCAAAGCTATACAGAGAAACTCTGTCATGAAAATAAATAAATAACCAATTAAATAAATAGAAATTAAAATTTCCTTTTCTAAAACTTAATTCACTTAACCAGAACTCATCTGTAGTATGGAAGAGGAGATGTGAACGAAACCAAGACGAACATGCGTTCGTTCATGTCATGAAACAAATACGTATGTGTTAAGCACTGTCTTGGTACAGGGTACAGAGTTGGACAAGAGAGCCCTGATCCATCCTTCCAGTGTTGATCTGAACTGGGGCCTGCAGTCCCATAGCATCTATTAATTTGTCCGAGATAATCCAGGCAGATGTGCCTGGATTTTGCATGCTGGGGCTGGGTTTCTCTGATGGACAGGTGGCTGGGTCCTACGTGGATGACGTGGGCACAGTCTTTCTAATGAACTCTTTACTGGATTTGTCACTTTGCCCAAGAAAACTCTTCTTCTGGAAGGGAGTAGCTGAGCAAACCAGTTCACTTATTTTCAGGCCTTTGAGAGCCACAGGGAACGTGTGTCAATCATCCAAGGTTGTCGCCAGAGAGGCGCAGTGGGCTGGTATCATATCCTCAACTGCTACAGAGAGGGCATCGTCCATGTTCAAGATTTAGCCGAAGTGGGCATGAGGGATGCTCTCTCGTAGGCTAGGGCCTCTTTCTTGTCAGCACTGGCTTGAAAACCGGTTTCAACCAGGTACGATGGCCAATTCTCCATGTAGAATATGGAGACAGAAAGATCACTAAGAGTTTGAGGAGAGCCCAGGCTACAAAGCGATTTCCAAGCCTTCCTGGGTTATATAGCAAGACCCTGCCTCTGTAAAAACAAGTAAAAGTAGGGAGGGGCTGGGAATGAGAGCGTGAGACCTGGACCAGGGACTTTCCCCAGTCAGCCCTGTTCATCTGGGTTTGCTTCAGGGCCAGGTTTAAGGTTGCAGAGGCGGCATGGGAGTGTGGCTGAGTGAAGAGTGCTGTGGATATCACTCTGTATAAATAAACACTGATTGGTCGGTAGCCAGACAGGAAGTATAGGCGGGACTAACAGAGAGGAGAATTGAGGAAACGGGAAGGGAAGGGAGACACTGCCTGGAGCCGCCGCCAGGACAAGGAAGATGTAAGGTACCAGTAAGCCACGAGCCACGTGGCAAAGTATAGATTAATAGAAATGGGCTAAATATAAGAGTAAGAGCTAGACAATGATAGGCCTGAGCTAATGGCCAAGCAGTTTAAGTAATGGAAAGAGTCTGTGTGTTTATTTTATAAATGAGCTCCTGGACTGGCGGGACTTGGTGGGAGCTGTACAGAAGACAGTGAAGAGGGGTACCTAGTTCAGGTGGGATCTGCCCTCTAAGGGGTTACTTTGGGTGGATTTTTGTCTTTTTGAGACAGGGTTTCTCTGTAGCCTTGACTGTCCTGGAACTCGCTCTGTAGACCAAGCTGGCCTTGAACTCAGGGAGATCTGCCTGCCTCTGCCTTCTGGGATTAAAGGCGTGCGCCACCACCTGTCTGGCAACGGTGAGTTATTTAACTACCTCTGTGATTTAGTTTCTCATCTGATTAGTGAAAATTCTCCTCTGGCTTGTGGGCTGCAGCTAGCATTAGAGGAACTCTGAATTGCAAAGTGCTTAGAGCAATGCCTGGCATGTGTCAGGAACTATGGGAGTTGCTCTTAAGTGCGGTCCTGTAAACTATTGGTGCCATGGAGCTCACACGGCGAAAAGAGGCTTGGAGCCCGGACTGGGGCTCTGCCGTCACCTTCCTCTTACCTAAACTGCAGCTCTCACTGGCCTCTCCTCTCCACGAAGATCCCCATCACCTCCTCTCACCCGGCAGGGAGCTTTTGTTTCCACTGATAGATGAGGCGATGGTAGGGGCTGCGGAGCTCCAGAGGCAGGAGCAGGGTGCAGCCAGCCAAGGCAGGCAGCCTCTGTGTGCTCCTGGTGGGCTCCGAAGCAAAGGCATGCCAAGAGCAGGCGGATGCCGAGTGCCACAGAGGCAGATTAATATAATCACTGTATTACCAGCCCCGCTCCCTCCCTCCCCCACTCTTCCCTTAGTGGTGATTATTATACTTATTAGAGGTTCAACTGCCAATGGCTATTGATTCTCCCTGCTCTAGCATTTTAATAGGGATTTGGAGCTATTGTTGGTAACACAAGCCTCTGAGGGCCCCAGGACAGGTGCAGAGCAGGACACGGGGATCTTTTCAGCCAGGCAAGCAAGGTCCCTCGGGTTCTGGTATCACACAAGGCACTCATCTCAGACACATCTTGCTTCTGTCTGGCGGCAGAAGGGGGGACTGGCACCTCCTAGGCTAGGCTGGCTGGTGCTTCCAGCTGGAGTTGGCTATTCTTGGTATACTGCCAACTGCTCTGGAGCCTAGGAAGGTTCTGTGACCCTTCACAATTACCTGGCATCCCCACTGGCAGCTGGGGCAGTGGGTGAGCTGAATACGTCTGGGTGTCTGTGGGGATCAAAGGGATCACTGCAGGGTGACATTGTAGCCTGGCTAGGATATAACCATGACACTCTGACCAGGGCTCAGGTTGGGGTGAGAACAAATGCATTTCTGCCAAACCCTTATGACATGTCAGGCGTGGTGTTGGGAGTTCCTCCCAGGATCCGCATTGCTCCTCAGACCCATCAATCTTTCTTCAGACACATCACTAAGCACATTGTACAGACATGGAGATCCACAAAGAGACTTGCTCAAACTTACTCAGCTAGGTCCAAACACAGCCAGAGTTGGACTAGGGTCTCACACTTGATAAAAATGCCGTTTTACATATGGTGGAGAATCTTCCAGAACTATGTGATGTCAGTCCTACACCACATGCAGTCTAGACTCTTTTTGTTCATTTGTTTTTGTTTTTTGAGATAGGGTCTTTTTTTTTTTTTAAAGATTTATTTCATTTATTATATAAACAGTGTTCTTTCTGCAAGTTCTGTCTGTATGCCAGAAGAGGGAATCAGATCTCATTATAGATAGTTGTGAGCCACCATGTGGTTGCTGGGAATTGAACTCATGACCTCTGGAAGAGCAGTCAGTGCTCTTAACCTCTGAGCCATCTCTCCAGGCCCGAGATAGGGTCTTTTTATGTAGTACTGGCTGTCCTGGAATTTGCTATATAGACCAGGCTGGTCTTGAACTCACAGAGTTCCTCCTGCCTTTTCTCTGCCTCCTGAGTGCTGGGATTAAAGGATTAAACCACCACACCTGGCTAGATTCTTCACATATGAGCCCGAGAGAGGGAGGCCTGTGCCCTGGTGGGAAAACCTGCCCAGGAAAGGCCTGTGTCTCAGCTCTGACTCCCATGTGCTCTCTGGATCCTCTTTCCATTTGTGTGCAGAGATAGAGCAACCTGACAGGCTGAAGGCCTTGTCCGTTACACACCAGAGGGCGTGGTCAGACCTGGGATCCTGTTCCAGCACCTCTTCTTGCCTAGGACCTCATCACGTCCCCAGCTGTGTTCCTGCAAGTCATAACCGCCTATAGCCCCATACCAAGTGCCGAGGGAACAGTGAGCAATAAGAGTCAAGTGAGAAATCAATAAATCAAAAATATTAAACATTATGAAAATGGATTGCATACAGCCACAAACAAATGGATGTGTAATGTGAATATTTTCAGTTCTGCTGAAAATACGAAGCAGACTGTGCTTTCCCAGGTAAGAAGCACTACCGGCCTTTGTGGCTGACACTGGTAAACTTCAGGTCCAACTGGATCCCCATATGCTTGCTCATGCTGGAGAGACTGGGACAAGTGACATCCCAGGGTCCCTTCTATCATTGGAGAGAAAACAGGATGGAGGAGAACCAAGGACCCACCACACCGCTGTGCCCTGGTGAGGGTCCCTTTTGTCCACGGGGTATGCAGAGGGATCTAGGCTCTTCTCTGTGTCTCCCTGGATCCCTCCTCTTTTCATCCTCCCCCATGTCTCCAACTCAGAGTCTAACACCGTGAGAACCATGTCGTTGTGTAGACCCCACGGACCCGACCAGCTTGGCCAGGCTGCACCTGCTTTTCCCCTCTGGCTTTTACCTCTACTTTCCCTGCCTGAGTGCCTAACTCCCGAGGTCCTGCCGGCAGATCGGTGCCTTCCACGACATTGCCCGCATGTCCCTGCTGTTCTTGTGGGGCATGCCCAGGGCTTTGGGCTGGTCCAGCCTTCCTTACTGTGTCCTGCCCACCCTCAGGTTGTGTCTCTGGCCGTGGAACACTGCTGCCTTGTCCCCCTAACCCCCTCCCCCGTCTCTCTTTCTCTCAAATGTTCTTATTAGCATATATTAATTATACATAATAATAGGTTTCATCATGACATTTTCATACTCTTTTTAAAATATATTAGTTTATGTTTCTTTTCCTGCCTCTTATCTCTGAAAAACACCGGCTCTTCTGGACTTCTCAGAGAACAGGGGGTGTACCCCGGGCCTACTGGCTGCCCAGTGGCCTCTGGTGCTCACTGTCCCCACTCCAGGTGCTTCTGAACCCCACTCTTCACCCTTTGGACAGTGATCACCTCTACATGGCCAGCCTCTTGTTGGTAGTCAGAAACACTCACTTCTACCCATGCTTTCCCTACATGAATATCCAACTGCTCTTCTCCTGGGACCCTGTGCCCCTCTGGGTCTGTGTAACCCGGGTGTATCTAGGAGGAAGCCCTCGGCTGGGTAGGATGGAATCCTACCGGCGAGCTGCGTGCATGTCATCATGAAGAGCTCAGAACACTCCGGAGCCTCACTCAGGCTTTTCTTCCCTGTCCAGCAGGGATGGGATGAGGATGAAAGAGGACCAAGCCAGACCGTGTGTGTGGCACCTCATCCACTGGCTGCCCCCACCTCGGGCGTTCCCTGGGCCTGGATGCCAACTTCCCTTCCCTCTCTCTAGCTGCCTGTGCCCTTGTCTTTGTGGCATCTGGCTGGGAAGGGGATGGGACAGATGGTGTGTGGATCTGATACTGACTGGCCTGTCGTGCTGCGTCTGTATCACCAGAGGCTGTGAGTTTCTGTCTTTGTTCCTACCCCCTCCCCCACCCCTGCCCCCAAAAGGGTCTTAGGAAGCCACACAGCCCAGTAGCTCCTGAGAGGCCCCAAGACTTGGTGATGAGTTGTACAAGTGGATACCAAAGACGTGACAGACGCTAATGGTGGGATCCTGGTTATGATAATAAACTTAAGTGAAACTTGGAACGGTACCACAGAGGTAGGCTGCTTCGGTCCCTGCCCTTCCCCCTGGGATTCTAATACAAACAACTTTTGTTTTTTCCCCTCCCAGCACATGGACACCTGTGCTCCGGTCTGTTCAGAAGGCAGGAGGTGGGGTCCCTGGGATGATAACCTTTCAGGGGAGGCGTCACTCCAGGAGAATAGTGTGCTACCCAACTTCCGGGAACTGCCCCGAAGCCTCCCAGAACCCACAGCACCCTAACATATTTGTCACCATGTCTGACCCCCAAAGAGGCTCCCAGAGGGGAGAGCTTAGGTGCTCCACACTTCTCTTACAGCACAACAGCCAAGCGACAATAGTTTCTTTTTGTTGGTTTTCGTGCTCCAAACAATGCAAGCCCTATGTGCGTGTGTATTGCTATGAAGTTTAACCCTGGGCCAGCCCAGACAGGGGGAGCGTCTCATTTTATAGATGTAAGTGAAACATGAGAAAACAGCCCAACAACTGGAGGGACTAAGATTCGAACCCAGGCTCTTCCCACATTAACCAGGCTAGGCCATACCTCAGAAGTGACTGGATCTAAGGTAGTTTTCTCCATGTTTCTCCCACCGCTCGGGGAGCAGATGCAAGGTGTGGGAGTTTGAATGAAAATGGCCTCCATAGGTCCACAGGAGTGGCGCTATTATGAAGTATGGCCTTGTTGGAGTTGGTGTGGCCATGTTGGACGAAGTGTGTCACAGTGGGTGGGCTTTGAGGTTTCCAACGCTCATGCCAAGGCCCAATGTGCTCTCTCTTCCTGCTGCCTGCCAATCCAGATGTAGAACTCTCAGCTCCTTCTCCAGCTCCACGTCTGCCTGCATGCTGCCATGCTTCCTGCATGATGATAATGGACTAAAGCTCTGAACTGTAACCCAGCCCCAAATAAAGACTTTCCTTTATAAGAGTTGCTGTGACCAGGGCATCTGTTCACAACAAGAAAACCCTAAGACAGCTGGTGACTGTCTAGCAGAAGAGAGAAGGTTGACATGTAGCCAGGTAGGGCTAAGGGAAACCAGTAAAGCTGGGGCCCTGAGAAGGAACTGGAGTAGAGCCTTAGTTTCTAAGACCTGGAGAGACCCCCAGCCAGTGCAGAGGCTGCCCTGCAGGACCGCTGGATTTCCGGCCTTGGAGGATGAGTACCACCCCACAGCACAGACCCAGGCCTGGCAGTGAGTGAGGAGTCAGCAGAGAAGCCTCAGGAGGTCTTAGGTCCTTCAATCAGGTCTCCCTTCCTGACCTCCCCAGAGGTACTTGCCAGACAGGTGGTCTTGGCAGCTGGTAAGGCAGAGATCTGGGTGGGAGAGGAGAAGGTGGAGGGGCAAGCCGGATGGGCTGTAAGCAGACTGCCTCTGCAGGGACCGGAGGGGCAGGTGAGGTCAGGCTGGGTCTCTGATAAGGGCCTGGCTGGGAAAACAGATGATGTAATCCCTACTAGCTGAGGACAGCTGTCCCTCTGGTTTCTCTGACCCATCACTACATGCCCTGGTCACCAGGGCTCTGGTGCGGAGGCGTCCCTGCGTTTCTCCATGAGGACCCGGAGCACTGCTCAGCCTTGAACAGAGGTCTATCTAGAGTACTGCAGGGGAGCTAGCTGAGGCTGGAGAAGCTAGATAAGTAAGCCTCAGCCTGGGAAGGAAGAAAGAGAGAAAAGGCTAGTTCCCCATGGAAGCCACCTTCCTGCTTCGCACTGTCAGAAACGCACTCGCTGTGGGTAACCTCTTGTTCTTCCTACAGATGTGTGGTGTGCTGTGCAAGGCCCTTCCCGACCTGCAGAATCTTATACTAAGCAGCCATCTGCCTGGGGCTGCCCCGCCTGGGTCGTTTGGCCCGGGTACTTGCTGTCATCTCTCACAGGTCTTTCAGCCTATCCCATGCAGGCTGTGTCTTTCATTGTTAACATTACAGCCGGCCACTATGGCTCCAGAGTCTAAGCTCCCAGGACAGGGTCCGTGTTTGATCTATTAATATAAGTCCCATGCCTACAATTACAGGAGCCACAGGAGGTGAGGCCCAGATCTGAGATGCTCTATAATCCTAACTGCCCCGTGTTCACTTTCAGAGAGACTGCTCCATAATCCAACCAAACGGCCCCTTTCCCCACTGCCTGTTGGGCAGGAGAGATCAGTAGTACCGGAGGACCCCAGCCCCAGAAACCCAGCATCGCCTCCTATTAGCTGACTTGTAAGAAGTGGGGCTCCCGTGGCTTCCTGCTCCTTTGTGCCTCCTCTGCTCCCAGCAGCTGACAGGAGCGAGTGGGAGGCCAATGTTAACCTGTCAGTTCCCCTGATGTCCTGTGTGCGCATGGAAAGAATGGACAAATGGAATTCGCAGGCTGGGAAGAGTAGGCTGAGCCCTTGCCCATCACACCTACGGATTCCTGCGCCTGCCAGGGAGCCGGAAATGCAGGGTCTGACTCCGGGAGACACTGGCCGCAGTTCTTTTCTCCCTTGAGCCCTGGGGTGGAGTCCCAAACGGGCAGAATCCCAGGAGATACTTTCCTCTGCTGGCCTGGTGTCTGCCGGCGGCGGGCGCTGCCCGAGAAAGCCTGGTTGGATGGAAGCCCGAATCTACGCAAGAAAACCAGGAGCTGGGGCTGTTTCTGAGGCACTGGGGCTCTAGAAAGGAAGCCGAGCTGCCTGTGGGTGACCTACTCCTCGGAAGAGCCTGAGAGCTTTCCAAATCCATGGCCCCAAAGAGACAGGGGGATGGCCTTTCAGACGCCCGAGTCTTCACCCATCCCCCACCACTGAGCTGAAGCGAGAGGAGCAGGGCAAAAAAAGATGGCAGAGAGCAGGATCCGCCTCCCCTCTCTCACCCAGCCCCCCTAGTCTCTCTTGTTTCTGGATTATTCTGCTGCCATATTTCTCCCCCTGATCCTCGCTGCTGCCCTCTGTCATCCCAGCAGCTCTCGCCTCCTCATCCATCATCTGGCCACAGGGCACTGGAGTCCATCTCGCAGAGAAAACCTCCTGCCCTAGGCCTCCAAGGAGGAGGGCTCAGCTGTCAGTGAGAAGAGTGCCTTCCAAAAGGGGTCAGAGCACCAGGGCCCTCTAGGATTGATGGCTATGAATTATGGATGTCACAGCTCGATTGGTCCCAGTGCTCAGGAACCACAGAGAGTGTCTCTGCTTCTCCATCCTCAGACGTCTCTCTCCTCCAGTGTCCCTTTACCATGCATCTCTGCATTCATTTTGCATGGAGCCCACTCCTGTGTTGTTGAGGCTCCTTGCTGGTTGCTTTTTTTCTTTCTTTCTTTCTTTTTTTTTTTTTTAGTGGGTAGGGTTTGTGCATGCCCTCTACATCAAATCGGGAATCCCCTGAGCATGAAGGTTCTGTCTCTTCTATTAGTTAGAGCCCAGTTAGAGAGAGCTGATGGCCAACCACATTCTGTGGGCCCTCAGTGTAGAGTGGGCACCATGACCCTCATGGATAATGGAAGGAAGACTGGTTCATCCCCAGGAAGGCCCACGACATGAGCGAATGAGGCCGCCTAGGCAGGCAGCAGTGAGCCCAGACTGCGCACAGCACGTCACCAGGAGCAGGGTCTCTCCCATGGTAAGTGGCGGTCTGCAAAGCTCTGTTCTGAGAGGGCTGCCACCTCCCTCTCCCTCCCCAGCTGTCGGCTAGGTCCTCCAGCTGCTCTTGCCTCCATGGTTTCTCTTCTGCTCGAAGACCTCTGTGGCTTCGCCTGGCCTGTCTTTGGCTATGTGCTTTTCCCACAGAGTGTTTCTGCTTCTGACCCCATCCTTCCCTGAAGTCAGCTGAGCTGAAGAACCCCACATCTGTGATACCTTAGTGGTTCTAGGGGGTGCCTGCTACCCTTCGTGGAGGCTAATCTCGCTGCGGTTGTTCCTCCCCACAGGGTAAGGCTTCTTAGCTAGTTTCCAGTTCTTCTCTTTAAATCTACTTTTGCAGAATTTCCCAAATACCCACCGGACCTAATGCCAACCTCAGAAAGCTCACCAGTCTCTGCCCCTTCTTCTGCCTGCCCCTAGGCACATCCCCACACTCCCAGTTTGTCTATGGCCATACCCTGCCCCAGCTGAGCTGATGCCACACGGTTTCACAGCCCTGGGTCGGGAGTAACATCCTGTTTCGGAGCACTCCGTCCCGGGTTCTCTGCTCCAGGATGCCATCATCTCTACACCCACGTGGACTAGCTGCTGCTCCCCTGGGTGCTGCCGCCAGGAGGCTGCGTGAGCGCCTCTGTCGCCTCAGTTACCGCGTTGTACCTTAATGGTTTATTCATGCCTCCATGGCACATCCCTCCCCGGGTGCCTCGTATCCCCAGCCCCTGGGATTCCTGGCACATACACAGAGTGACTCCGAATTACTGAACGTGAAAGGGCGAGAATGAAGAAAGGATTTGGAGTGGACAGGTCGAGTGAACCGAGATTCATAGATAAGGACTGGGCAGGTGGGTCCGAGGAGCAGCTCGGAGATGAGCGAGAAGACAGTGCCAGATGCAGCTACAGAGGGGAAAGGCATCAACACCCTCCTGGCTGCTCCCATCAGCACCTTCTCAAAGTGAGGAAAATAAAACTGTTTTCCGTATGACAACCTTGGTCTGATGATAAACCTTCCCAGCTTCCCAGGAGGCGACAGTGACGCTGATTGGAGGGGAGAAGGCAGGAGGAGTAAGAAAAGAGGGAGAGAAAAAAAGAGAGGAGAGAGACAGGGGCGGGGGAGGAGAGCAAGAGAAATCGCCTGCTTGTTCTGTGCGCTGATTACTGATGTGGGGAAGGCGCGCAGCAGGTTCTGCTGGGAGGCATTTATTGCGCATGAGAAGGCAAGCTGCCTGTTAAAAAGCTACCTCCAGTCTGCAGCTCGGCTGGAGGGGAGGAATGGGAGTCTGCTGCAGGGTGGGGAGGGCCAGAGGGACTACGGCTGTTGGCTCTCCCAAGTGACAGTCGCTGGAGGGTAAGGGGCTTTTCTGTATGACAAGGCAATTTCACCCACGGAGCCCACAGACTGCTTCTCCGGGGAGGTGTGGTCTGTGGGCACTTGTCCCTCTGTTTACTTTCCTGTGCCCTGTCCTGACACCCATACAGCAGCTTATGGAGGTAGCTGACAGTCCCTGGCCCCAGTGGATGTCCCTTTGAGGTCACTGGACCTGAGCCACACAGCTTTCCTCCTTGGGAAGTCGTAGCTGATCTCTCTTCCTCTTCTTTCCCCATTTCCTGTAGTGCTGGGGACAGAACCCAGGGCCGTGGCCCGTGCTAGGCTTGTGCTTGACCGTGAGTTCTGTGTTCTCCCAGGCAGACAGCTACTCTTATTCTGCATGCCACCTTAACTGGATTGCGAGATGCAGAAAGCACACCTCTGGGTGTGTCTGTGAGGGTCTTTCCAGAGACAGGGAGACCAGGATGGCTCTGACCTAAGGCCTGGTGTGATCTTTGGATCAGATTATCGTCCTTTGCATCGACAATGCAGGAGATGGTGGTTCTGTGGGAGATGAGGTCTGGTTGGAGGAGGTGTGTCCTGGGGGATGCACAGTTGAAGAGCATATCTTGGCCCTGACTTTTCCCGTTGCTCTCTGCAGTGAGGTGAGCAGCCCGCTCCACACACGGCCACTGCCATTCTGCCTCACTTCAGGCAATGGATGCAGCTGATCTTTGACTAAAATTTCTGATAAATCAGCAGGGCGGTGGTGGCACACACCTTTAATCCCAGCACTCGGGAGGCAGAGGTTGGTGGATCTCTGTGAGTTCAAGGGCAGCCTGGTCTACAGAGTGAGATCCAGAACAGGCACCAAAACTACACAGAGCAAACCCTGTGCCCGAAAAAAAAAAAAAACAAAAAAAAAATTTCTGATAACTCTTCCCTCCTTTAGGTTGTTTATGTCCAGTATTTTGTCACTGGGATGGAGAGTCCAACACACTTGTCTTGGGGGAAACTTCTCCAGCAAGTGGCTTACAGCCTCCTGTAACTCCAGTTCTGGGGGACCTGATGTCTTCTGGCTTCTGCAGGTACCTGCGTACATGTGATGCTCATAAACTTGTGCAATGGCACGCATATACATCAATTAAAGTGAGTGAATAAACCTTTCCAAATAGAAAGAAAGCAGAATTCTACATGGGCATGGAGGCCCAGACTATCTGGACCCTTTGGTGTGGACTCCGATCTGCTCCTGGTCTGAGTAGGGAAAGGGTAGAGGACCCGTGTAAGCCACAAAGCAGTTCTGCGTGGAGGAGCAGGGACAGTGACAGGGCCTCTCCTACTGCTGTGGCCCCAGGAAAGCAAATCTCCTTGCTGCACACTTCCAAAGACGAAAGCCTGGAGCCAAGGGACACCCTGACAGTATCTTCTCGGGACAGCGGCCGAGGGAAGGTTATACTGTATTAAGCCCACTAAGCGCCCTTAAAATACTCTTGCTACCCGCTTCTCAAGGTCCCACACCCTTTGGAAGCTGCTGGCATCTCTCCTCTTTAGGTACCCCACCCCCATGAGCAGCCCCAGGGAGTCTCTCCTTGTCAGTTCCCCATTTCTACCCATTAGCGTACCCAGGCCTGGTAGCCAAGCAACACACTCTTCCTTTCTTAAAAGGTTATGCTTGCTCTGGTCACTGTCACCCTCTGGTTTGTGAATAACACTCCCTTCTCCCCTGCCTGATAGTTTTTAGCATGACTAACGGGAAAGGAAGGGGTGGAGGGCATTTGAATTTCTCAGGGAAGGATCCATCACCCCATATCATTCTATGAACTCTTCGTACTGAGGGCCCTGCTACTTCCAGCCAGCTATGGCTGCCCACACACGTAACCTCTCCCTCCCCCAGATTTGCCACGCTTTACTTTCTTCTGCTCCGGGCTTTGATCCCTCCGGCTGGAGAGCAGTTCCGCCCACCGTCCAGGCTGCAGAGTGTTCTTGTGGTGTCCCTGCTCAGCTGTCACCACCTGAAAAGATCCCCCTTGACTGCCTCATCTAGTGCCATCAGCGTTTACCCTCCGTTCTCACTCACAGCCCCTCGTGGCACTAATATGTAAGAGGCAGAGACATCCATGGGCTCATGGAGTCGCAGATTATTTGCACCCCTCATTCCCTGGTCGCTGAAATATTCCCTTTGTGAATTAGGTCCTGTATCTGTTAGTGTTTATTTTCTCCCCACAGTGAAGAGGCCTTGCCTGCCTTTGTTATGACGGTGTTCCTGGTGCTTGGAACTTAATGAAGAGCTCTTCAGAGAATCAAGGAAGGGAACTAGAGACACTTGAGGCTGAGGTAGGGTCTGGATCTGGGGAAATCTCTTTCGCTGGGCCCTTGCACACTCGGGGTCCTTCTCTGCAGCTCAGAAAACTGAGACTCAAGATCCATGTGAAGCCAGTCTTCTTGGTCAAGAATGAGTAGCTTCCCTTCAGTGTGAGACAAAGGAGCTGAGGGCAGCCACTGCCTGGGGTAGGGCCCTGTGCACTACCTTGATCCCTGGGTACATTGGAGGGTATCAGTCCCTCAGCCAGGGCATGATCGCGTCTTCACGGGCTTTGCTTAGAATCTACTCTTCAGACCTCAGGGTGATGGGAACACGATTGATTGTGGCAAAACGCATCTTTCCCTTTGGCAGTCCAGCCAGAAGGAATGTGCCCTTCCTGGACTCAGAAAAGAAAGAGGCAGCCAGTCTGAAGCTGTGTTTACTTGCCTTCCAAGCTGAAACAGTGAGGTAGGGATGGGTGGCTGGGGGGAGGATGGGGGGGGGCGGCAGAGAGGCAGAGTGGGCCAGGCTGCCACTCTAGGAGCTCACATCCCCATCTGGAGACTACAGTGAGCTCGACTCCAGAGGGAGATGAAGCCTAGCTTGGAACAGCCCCGCTGGGCCCGTCTTGTGGTTCTGTTTACCAGGATGGAGCCTATTGTAGACAGGGAGGTGGAAGGGAACTGGTGAATGGGTGTTGAGGAGCCAAGGCGCTGGGATCCGGGACAATAGATGGGGAGGGGAGGGATGTGGGGGCAGGGAGGAAGACTGAGACTAGAGAGGCTGAGAGGAGAAACCACCGGCCTGGAGACCTTTGGAAGGTGGGGAGGAGAGAGAGCCCTTAACAGATTTTGTCACGTCTCTGTCCTTCTGTGCTGTGCTGTACAGGAGCTGGCCCGGCAGTGTTTATCAGGTGTGCCCCAAGCAAGGTTCCCATAGGAAGGATGAGGTGAGACCCAATTTAGCATGTGTGTCAGACACCCAGTTCCAATCCAGGAGGCCTGGAGGACTTCGCTGACATTCTGTCTCTTAGTGCTATGTGACCTTGGGCAAGGAACTGAGTTCTATAGAATGTGGGCGGGGCCCACCATACTGAACTCCTCTGGAGATAAAAGGTGAACTATGAAATGCAAAGGGCAAGCACTGGCTCCCATAGTGACTCACGAACACAGGCAGCTCTCTGCAGCCTGGCCCCGTGGCCCTGCCTAACGCCCACGTAGAGACCCCACCCTGCACTAGGTAAAGGCTGGTCTGGACACAGGGGCAAAGGATTCGAGCCTGTTGGGTTCTTTGGAACACAGAATTCTGCCTACTTCTTTCTCTGTCCTTGTCTCTGCAGGATGATGTCCTGGTCTGGCGACAATGAGAAGGGTCCTGTTTTTAGACTCCCCTTTCCAAACACTTAGCATTGAAACTGGCAGTGTGCTTTCGTCCCAAGTACAGAGCTGATCCGGAAGACTTAAGTCCAGAATTTTCCTCTTCAGGGAGCTTTGGCTTGAAACATCTGGACAGCCACTTAACACTTTCCTATTTTTGCAGAACGTTCTCAGCACAGAGGCTGGTCTTTTTCAGGATTATCCATAGTCAAGGGCTTCACTCACCTCCGGTGCCCTTTCTCTTCTCTACCTACCCATTTCCCGTGGCCCCCCTAGCCCTGAACTCCCCTAAAACCAGAGGCCCATTTTCCTCATTGCCCATCCCCAGGACACAGGAATTTCTGTGACTCATCAAGAGAGACGTAGCTGCTTCTGTATATGCTGGGCTTAAGGAGCCCGGGCTGGGCTGTAGGGTCCCTCTTCCAGGGCTGTGGGTTTTAACCCTGAAAGGTGCCATTCAGGCACTGTTTCCGGGGTTGTCAGAAGCAGGAGTGTTGTTTGGATTGTTTCGTCTTCAACACAGGCTAGAGATGGGTAAGAAGGCCTGCCGCAAAAACGAGATGGAGGCTGGAAGGGCTGGCCAGACTGGATGAGGGGGGTCTGAGCGTGGGCATTATTGTGGTAGCCAGGCAGTCCTCAGCTTTGATCAATGGAGGAAGAGACACATGGGGACACACAAGCCGCAGCAGTTTAGGGGACCTGGGAGCCGCTGGAGACATGGAGTCTGCTGGCCAGGCTGGAGATGACCTTGAGAGAGCTGGTGTGCTGGAGAGGAGGGGGCAGGAAGGAGGAGCAGCTGAGAGGATGCGGCTAGGAGGGGGCAGGGTAGAGCCAGGCCGCTTGCATCTGTCTGCCTTCCTCCTGGCCAGGAGAGACACAGACAGACACAGACAGTGGCAGTGGGCGGTTGGGGACAGGGTGTCCTTGAGCCACAGGGTTCTCCTGAGATGTAGGCCCTCACTGGGCACCCCTTTTCCAGTCTGAGGGATGCATTCCTCAGCCGTTGCTCTTTAAAGCGCTTTGAGGGATTGGGGAGATGGTGGAACTCTTGTCCTGGATTTGATATCCCCAACATGTAAACAACAACAACAACAGTAAGGTGCTTTGTGGGATGGGGGGGCATTGAGGAACTTCTGAGAAATGGTGCTTTCCTTGCAGCTCAACTATCTTTCGTTTTGTTTTGTTGTATTGTCTGTTTTTTGAGACTGCCTTTCATGCAGCTCAGGCTGGCCTCAAACTCACTCTGTAGCCCAAGATGACCTTGAACTCTTCTTCCTCTGTCTCTGTGTCTCTGTATATCTGCCCTCCCTCTCTGTAGCAGGGTCTCCCTATGTAGCTTTGGTTGGCCTGGAACTTGCTCGTAGACCAGGCTGGCTTGGAACTCACAGAGACCCACCTGCCTCCTCCCCCAACCCCACACAGTGCTGGCATTAACAGCACGCTGGCTTTGAACTCTCAATCTTCCTCCCGAGAGCTGGGATGGCAGGCGTGGACCATCAAGCCCGGTTTCCCATCTTGTTTTCAGAAACCCAGCGCTGTTTGTCAGCTTTCCCTCCGCTCAGCACATGGCTGTGGAAAGTGGGAATGTCGGTTCATCCCTCGCGGAGTCAGACCGCGGGGTTAGAGCCCACATGTGAAAGAACTGCACAGAGTTCACATCTGCAGCCTGAATGATTCACAGGGGAGAAGGCCTAAAGGAAAGGGAAGCAGGAAGGAAGTACAGGCGAGGTCAGGGAGGAACCCTCCCGGCCTCCTCAGCTCAAGTTGGCTCTAGCCCCTGGCAGCCTCTCCCCACTCCCTTCCTCCCCTGGCCTGGGCCCCAAGGGTGAGATTTGGGGAAAAGAGGGCTACGGAGTTGAGGACAGGGTGGCTCAGGAGGAAGAGGAGGTCGCTAAAGCTCACCTTCATTGAGGAAGGAGAGGCCCCGCCTCTTCCCCTCTGCCTCCTTCCTCCATATTTATAGAGCTGACAAAGGTGATTTTTTTCCTGAAGTTAGACACACACACACACACACACACACACACACACACACACACACACCCGCCCCCCCGAGGGGCAAGGACGGGCCTTTGCCAGGGTCAGATGGAGTTCAGTCGGGGCTTACCCTGGGAGTCAGGTAGGTAGATTACTCTCTGGTGTGGGCTATGAGGCATCTGGGCTGGTTGCCATGCCTGTAGGGACATTAAGGACCCCTCCTTTGTTCCCTCATGGCTGTCTGGCCCCGGTCCTCCTGACCATTCTCACGGTGTTACCATTTGACAGGAGGGGTGGGGTGGGGTGTCACTCTGGCTGGAGAGATGCTCTCCGTTTGCCCTTCCACGGTCCAACCCAACTCCTTCTGGTCCTGAGCAATGCCAGCCTGGCTATTTCACGTAAGACCGAGAGGCAACAGCTGCTGGGAGCAAGCTGATCTCTGCAACCTTCTCTGCAGCAGAGGGACAGATGCTCTGTTCAAAATGTCTTCAGTGAGCCAATAAGGGCATTCCTTTTGTTTTCTGAGCTTCCCAGCCAAAACCGGGGATTAGCCAGGAGACAGTTGCAGAGGTGTGGCCTTGGGGAGATCCTATCCAGTGCACAGGATGGCCTCAGCGAAAACAGATTGCCTCCTTGACCTGCACTTGACCACAACGTCTGCCCAAGAGTGTGAAGTAAGAGCTGGGACCCTGAGTAGATGGACCTGGGTTTGAGATTTGCTTGGACAAACCACTTCTTTTGTGGTTTGAATGTGGGCTACATTTTTTAGAGGCCGGTTTCCACATCTGCCGTGAGGACATGTGCTTCCTAGCACTACTTTGGGATTAAATAAGTGAACTGCTCATCTAAAGTGTCCATGACACCAAGTAGCAAACTCCAGAGCCCAGTAGTTGCCGGCCTCCTCCTCTTATAGGAGAACGTTGCCTAGAGGATTTTCCGTCAGTACAAGTTCATCACAGGTGTGTAGGCACCTAGGTGTGACGTGGCTTCAGCACCCAGGAGCCCTAGTTCTGGGAAACATTATATATGCTCTGTTATGTATACAAATATCAGTTATTAGTGGGTCCCTTCAATGCAGGGCTTCTTACAGCTAGGGATCTTGAAACGTCAGTTGTTAGATACCGAAGTCTTTTCAAATACAGTAAAGGGAGGGGGATATGGGATGTGGACTGGTGTAGGACTGGTAGAGGGAGGGTGCTTGGGGGTACACAAAAGAAGCCCAGGGGTGAGAGGGCTGCATAAGCCTGAAGACCTGAGTTCATATCCCAACACTCTCGGCGGGGGTGGGGGGGGTGGGGGGGGAAAGCAGCTCAGGCTGGAGAGACGGCTCAGCGGTTGAGAGCACTGGCTGTTCTTCAAGAGGACTTGGGTTTGATTCCCAGAACCCACATGGCAGGCAGCTCACAACTGTCTGTAACTCCAGTCCCAGGGAATCCGACATCCTTTTCTGGCCTCCACGGGCACTGAGCTCACCCATGGTGCACAGACATACATGTAGACAAAATAGCCATCGCTACAAATCAGTTTTAAAAGGCTGGGTGTAGCAGTGGGGCATGGACCTGTATTCCTAGCGCTGGGGTGGTGTGGGGGCAACAGAAATATCCCCGGGGCTCACTGGCCAGCCTGTCTAATCAAACTGGTGAGGTCCAAGTTCAGTGAGGGACACTACCTCAACAAATACGGAGGAGGACGATTAAGGGAGATATCAGACATCGTTTTCTGAGCTTCCTGAGTACCCACACATACATGTATATAGCCATACCCACCCATACATGTGCACAAAGGAACATATACAAAAGAGACAGAAACACACACAATCGGAGGCAGAGAGAAGGGGGTGGCTGGGGAGATCTGCTGTAGCAGACTCCTTGGGAACCAGGGAGAGTTTTAGCGTCTCTAGGAGCTCTTGGACCTCTGCCCTCCAGACCTCCCCTGGATGAGGTGTGCTGGGACCTAGGTCTCTAGGAGAGAAGACAGGAGCCTCAGCTAGGATACAAGGACACCTCTCAGCCTCTCCAAGACTCCCCCTTGCCCTCCTAGAGCCAGTATGAAGAGTCTTGGTCCAAACTTCAGTAAACATGAGAGACGGGCAATCGATTTATCTTCTTCAGGACTCAAGTTCTTCATCTGAAGAATGGGAATAATCAGCCCTGACATGCCTGCACACAGGTTTGTGGTGAACAGATGAGGTGCTACCCAGGGGTGGGGGAGGGCAGATGAATGGCTCCCCTCCCCCGTGGACCCCTATAAACAGCTGTCCCTTCAGACTCAGACACCACCCGGGAGGGACCTTGGCAATGCATGGCTTGGTTGGTTCCCACTCAATCATCTCCGGTTTCAGCTTAAATGCTAGTCCTGCGAAGAGGTCTCCCAGACACTGAGATGTGTCCCCTCTTACCAGCTCCTGTCCCATTCTCCAGCTCCCTTTGGAACATGTCTGAGTTGAACAGCGTAGTTGACTGAGCGATGATTAGCTCTCTGGGCTAGATCTTAAGTTCCATGAGGAAAGAGAAGTTCCTGTTGCACACCCACCTATCTTATCACCAGGAACAGTCTCAGGCACACCACACAGCGGATAGGCGTGGCACCAAAATCCTACCGAGCAAGCCAAGGCCTTGCCTGCCTCAGCCAACACCTGGGAGGCAATATCTGGGGCCCAGTACCGTCCATCACCCCCCTCCCCCACCCCTTATAAAAACCATGGTAGCAGGACATGGTGGTACATGCTTGTAATCCCAGAAGTGAGGAGGCTGAGGCAGGAGGATGACAAAATTAGGGCCATTAACACGACTGTCCTTAAAACAAAACAAAACAACATCAACCAAAATACAAAGGTAGCACGGGAAGATTCGTTCTGTCTCTTCCCTCTCTCAAAGAAGTTGGCTGAGGACAGCTGCCTTTTCATTCTCTCAGCACCCCGAGCCCCACCCAGGCCCCACCCAGGCCCCAAAGTCTGGAGGTAATTGCTCTATTTATTTATTTATCTTTGCACAAGGCTGCCCTCTGCTGGCTGCACATGCTGGAGCAACTAGAAAGGACGGAAATCAATGGCCAGAAACCAGGAGGGTGAGGCAGAGCCAGGGAAGAGGGGAGCCCCAGCCACAGGGCTTGCAGGTTAGTTTTCCCTCCCTGGGGATGGTTCCCTCCAACTGGAGCAGGAGAACCTAGGAAAAGCAAGAAACGAAGGACTGTACCACAGGGACTGTACTCGGCGGCCACTGGGTAGTGTAGGGTCACGGAGGACTAGTTTTAAACATAGTTCGTTGTCCTCAGTGGTGTGCCGGTAAGTTTTTAACAGCTAGATCTCAACACATACACATACACATGCAGACACACAGACATACACAGACGCACACATACAATTCTCACACATACACTCACACAGAGACACATATTCTGTCTGTCTCTCTGTGTCTCTGTCTTTCTGTGTTTGTATCTCTCTCTCTCTCTCTCTCTCTCTCTCTCTCTCTCTCTCTCTCTCTCTCTCTCTCTCTCTCTCTCTCACACACACACACACACACACACACCTGATTTACAACATTCATAGATTTCCATGGTGTAAATATCCCACTATGGCCAGCTTCAAACTCCCAACACAATGTCACCCCAAGAGTTGGGAAGATTGCCTGTAGCACTCCATTATCTGGAATGTCTACCATGAAGCTACCGTGGACATAAATAACTTCAACATAGGGTAAAGTCACTGGGAAGTGACGAAGTGTGAGTGTTCGTCCCGGCTGTTTTCAGTATAATATATTTAACTGTGAGGTTATATAATTTAATTTTTCATAATGGCCGTGTTTAACAACTGAACTGCAAAATTCTGGAAAACGTAATTATCAATCTTGTCAGCCTACCAGCCAGTTAAGACGAGGCTCCAGCACCGAGGTTTCTTCTCTCCCACCCTCCCCTTTACGCCCTGCTCTGCCCCTCTGCCGCCTCCTCTTCCTCCTCTTTCTTTTTCATGGTTCTCCTGGAATTCTGTGTGGGAAGACAGGTATGGAGGGTGTGGAAAAGACCTCTGCTGCGGCTGTTCTCTGAGTCAGGAACCATAAGGTGTAAGGAAAGAGAAGGGAGAAATGCAAATTCGGTGGCTGGAGGTGATCTCTCTCTCTCTCTCTCTCTCTCTCTCTCTCTCTCTCTCTGTGCATCTCTGTTTCTCTGTCTCTCTCTCTCTGTTTCTCTGTCTGTCTGTCTGTCTCTCTGTGCATCTCTGTTTCTCTGTCTCTCTCTCTGTCTTTCTCTCTCTCTCTCTCTCTCTCTCTCTCTCTCTCTCTCTGTGTGTGTGTGTGTGTATGTGTGTGTGTGTATGTGTGTGTGTGTGTGTGTGTGTGTGTGTGTGTACAGATCAGCCTTTAGGCAAGGGAGCCAGCGCTCCCCCAGTGAGTCTCGGAGCAGTGTACCTGGGACGAGAGCGCCGCTGGCATCTAGGTGAAGCGGCCCACAGGGAGCCTTGGCAGGCAGAAATAGGCCTCTGGGAAAAGGCTCAGATTGATGGGGTTCCCGTCCAGGCGGATGTCCTCTAGCCGCCGGCGCTCGTGTCTGTGATCCCCGTGATCCCCGGTGTCACAGAAGGCGTCCCTTCCCATGGTCTCGATCCTGTTATTCTGGAAGGAACAGCAGACACTGAAGCACACAGCCTCCCGTGCAGCTGGAGAATCGGAAGCAGGTAGAGCTGAGGCCGTACAGGGGAGGAGAAGAGGACGCTTGTGGAGCATGAAGAGAGAGGGGGGAAGAAATTAGAAGAGATGGGAGAAGCAGGCAGGAGGCCCTAAGGGGACGAGAAGGGACAGGAGGTTGGTGAAATGAGGATACAGAAGCAGGTGGCATACTGACATGTAAGGGAAGGAACTGCTTTAAAAAGGAGTGGGGAACATGGTTTGTACGGACCGTGCTTGTCCTCACTGCCCGGAACTCCCCTGCCACCTGCCTCCCACCCTACTCACAGCCTTGGTCTGTCAAGGCTCCTCACCTGCAGGTGCAGGGAGCGCAAGCTCAGGGGCAAAGGCCCAGGGATGGAGTCCAGCAGGTTGTCTGCCAGGTAGAGAAACTGAAGCTTCTCCAGGGCCTGCGGGACACAAGTGAAGGAGACTGACGGGCCATGAGGAGGTGCCCCAGGAGGCCACTGTCACGTTGGTCCCACCCGTGGGGTGGGGTTGTCTCTGTCTGTCTGTCTCTCTCTGTATGTCTCCGGGCCTCGCTGTCTCCCCTCCCTCTCCAGAATCTTACTCTCTACCTCAGGCTGGCCTAGAACTCTCTATATAGCCCAGGCTGGCCTCCATCTTGTGGCCCTCCTACTTCATCCTTCGGAGTCCTGTGTGCACGCACCACCAAGCCCCGCTAAGGACGCTGGCTCTTTAAGGAGCTCACAGATACTACCTCCATTTGGATGTTCAGCAAAACAAGGCTGCTGTCACTGAGTGCTGGCAGCTGGGGAGCGTAAAGGAGCTGTTAGTGCTGGCTGTGAGGAGTCGATGAAGGCAGGAACAGGTAGAAGGAAGGACCAGGGCACATTTCAGCTCAGTCTCAACTGCTCTCACCAGCGAAAAGTCTCCCAAATGCTCCGCTCAGAGTGGCTATGGGGAGCGTGCTCGGAGGATGCCAGCGTGGCGGAACTGAACCCGAGGCACACAGCACATGGAGCATGTGAGCAAATAAACATTGACAGAATCAGGGAGAGCCTGATCAGACAGGAAGAGATCAGCCTGCAGGGGGCTCAGAGAACAGTGCGGCATAAGCTACTGTTAAGGGAGCAGCCGCTACCTGCATTGGATCATCCTGTGATCTGTGCACCGGCTGTTTCAATCCTGCAGCAACTGTGGCAAGTGGGCATTATCACCCTCGTTCTGCAGCCGAGGGGACGAGAGCGGAGGTGACTCACTCAGTGAGCTCAGGTCCTTTGGCTCCAAAGCCCCTGCCTTTTCTGGACCAAGAAAATAGGCCTGAGTGAGGGCAGAGAAGCACCTCCTAATATGGAAACAGTCAGGCTGTTTCTGAGGGCTGGGACAGCCAGGGACCTCCCTGTACAGACAATCCCAGCACTTCCTGCACAGCTGAGAAACTAACATCTGCAGGGTCTGCATCCCACCCGCCAGAGGCATGGATACCGTCCTCTGTACCCTCTGGAGGCCCACAATACACAGCATACTGGGAGGGGGAAGAAGTTTGTGAATAAGAGTAGCCACAGAGCAAGCACCTGGCTCTTGGTGAGCATGGGGATGCACCATTGTTCTTTCCAGTACTCAGGAGCTGAGGGAGGGAGACAACAAGACTCTTGTCTATGAATATATGTCATATATAATATAATATATATAATAGGATAGATGCAAGCGGCTATATGGATACTGCCAGTTTTACTTTATTTGATGTCTCTACATATGACTTGGTTTGCAAAAGGGAGCCTTCCCCAATCGAGCACTGCTTAAGGACAGGGATGCGTTCTGAGAAACGTGTCATCGTGAAATCACTTACACAAACCAAGAGGGCTATGAAGTTCCTAGATGACTCAATCTTAGGGGGCCTCCACTGTGCCTGTAGTCCAGAACTGATAGAAATGTGGTCGT
Organism: Peromyscus eremicus; assembly: GCF_949786415.1. Taxonomy (NCBI): domain Eukaryota; kingdom Metazoa; phylum Chordata; class Mammalia; order Rodentia; family Cricetidae; genus Peromyscus; species Peromyscus eremicus. The sequence goes on along the minus strand of NC_081431.1, from coordinate 58,979,454 downwards.
GTGGTTGGACTGTGCTGGGCAGAGACAGAGAGGCTGCACATGAGCAACCGGTCTTTGAAAGCCCTTCCCAGTTCCGCAGCCGGCATGCTGGGAGGTGTCAGTCTTGGGACTCTCTCCTTGTCTCAGTGGAAGGCATCCTGGGCTCTTGCCAGCCTGTTCCTTGGGCAGCCCCACAGGACCATATTTGTGTCAAATACCTTAACTCTTTCCATCGAATCTGGCCAGTAATCCATTAGATTGCGTCTCCAGAACAGTGACCAGTTACTTGGTGGAAGATTTCAAAACCATTAGGATGATATGTAGAAGTTAGAGTCAGGGTCAGCACCACAGACAAACTGGAGTTTTCAAAGGCAGATTCTGGGGTGAGCAGGTCTGGGGTGAGCAGGTCTGGGGTGAACAGTCTGGGGTGAGCAGGTCTGGGGTGAGCAGGTCTGGGGTGAAGCAGGTCTGGGGTGAGCAGGTCTGGGGTGAGCAGGTCTGGGGTGAGCAGGTCTGGGGTGAGCAGTCTGGGGTGAGCAGGTGTGATACAAAGAAAGCCAGTGGAGCAGATGTGTAGAAAAAGGCCCACACTACAGTGGTATCCTCACAGAGGCATGCGAGAGTTGCTGGTATTGGCTTCCTGTGTTTTGTCCCCACTAGCAGGATCCTGAGGCCTGACGGCACCATGTTTCCCATTGACACAGGCTACAGAGGCTACCATGATGGCACGATGTAAAACACCCTTTTCTGAAGAAAAATGTTCAGTAAGCCATGAATAGGAAAGGGGGAAAACATAGGACTTGATTCCGAGGCCCCAGATCAGGCTTGAGCATGAATTGCTGTGAGGTCAGGGTACATGGGTAGGGTGGGTGTTGTGTGGAAGACTGAGGTCCTGACTCACCACGAAGGCCTCAGGTTGTATCCCTGAGCTCTGCAGCCTGTTCAGGCGGATGTCCAGGAACTCAAGGCCACTGGGCAGCACAGGCAGAGCCGCCAGCTGGTTCTCGGGGAGGATCAGATCCTGCAGGGCAGGCAGCAGGCGGAAGGCGTCATTGTGGATGGAGGAGATGGAGTTGCTAGAGAGGTCAATCCTTTTCAGCTTTGCTGAAGGATGTTGGGAGAGAACAAAGGGTGGGTCTGGAACACGCATCTCTGGGGGACCCCGTGGGACATGCTTGCCCTCCATGCCTTCCTCCATCCTTCTCAAGGGAGTTCTAACCAGCTCACCTCCTGCATCAGGTCTAAACCACAAGCAACAAGGCTAAATCAGCTCTCCTTCAAAAACGATGACATTCCTCAACAGCTTTCCCCAGGGCTTCGGTTCTGTGGTAGTTACCTACCTTAAAAGAGCCCCACCCCCGCCTCAAGACAAGAACTAACAAGTTCAGGAACCCCTGCATTCACACCCCGCCCCTTCACAACTCAGTTTACACAGAAGACACTGAGGACCCGAAAGGACACCAGCAACGCAAGGTAGGAGCTGCAGGCAAGCCCAGGCCTCCCCGCTCGAGCAGGGACTATGGCATGAAGTAGCAAAACAAAGAAACAGCAAACATCCCTTTGAAGAGCATCAGGACCACAGAGAGGAGAGGTTTAAGGGGGTCCAGGCCAGAGCCTAACAGGGGCAGTTTCTGGAACATTCAGGAAATGTTGCCTTGAGCATCCCTTCCGTTCCCATGCCCCAGATCCCGCATGAGAAGAACTGGCTACTGCCACCACTTTAGACTCTTAAGGATTTAGAAGGATTGGGGCGTCTGTCCCTTTGACAGCCTGTGAGCTCATGTCTGTGTCCTGGCAGTCCCCCTCTGCCCTACCATCGCCTTTTCTCGAAGCAGAACTCACTCAGTCCTTTGAAGTCTCCGGCCCGGATGTGGCTGATGTGGTTGAAGCGAGCATACAGGTAGGTGGTCATCCGGGGAAGGGGAGGAATGTTCTCGAGGTCTGCATCGTCACAGTACACGGAAGAGCCAAGGCACACACAGACCAGGCAGGTAGGCAGGCCTGGCCAGGCAGAAGACAGAGCAGAGGGACACCTCTGGTCAGACTCCCTTCAGCCTCCGTGGCCAGTGGCTTTTGCTTCCGTGGATGCCCAAGCTATGAGTATCTGTGGCTTTCAGATTACTCATGGGTTTTTGCTTAGAATCACCCAGCACAATGCACCCAGACAATACTCATCGTTGATCTCAGCCTGCCACTCAGCCCTGGCCTATAAGAGGACTTACCTCACTACCACCCAGGGCAAGTCCCGTTGGTGCTTTCATTAGACCCTGATCCTCTGTAGGTTCTCCTGAGGTAATGTGGCTATTCTAGGACCTCTGTCTGTCTCTTTTCTGAAGGACCCTTCTTTAGTGCTAAAAGGTACAGAGCAGATGGGGGAAAAAGCCAGAATTATATGGAATAGCCAATGGCTGCTGCCATTGCCTTAGGAAGAGGAATTGGTCATGTTGTATGTGGCTCCAGGAAGCACAGCAGAGTCGAAGTGGAGTGGACAGCGGCTGCCTGGCATCCATTTCCTCTTGGGATGTGTCATCAGCATCCTGCTTTTCCAGTGGGAAACATCCCTCCCCTGCTCTCCGCCCCTGGTGCTCTCTCTGCACAGAGTGGTCGAGAAATTCAGACAGCTGAACAACGTTAGTGTCACTTGCTATCACAAGTCACAGAGATTACTGAGAGGGAGGCTTGTATCCAGAAGGCACTGGAAGAAAGTTCACAGTCCAGAGATGAAGCCGCAGGAGGGGTCAGCAGGGGCGGGGGACAGAGGTCCTGTGCCCTTCTCCCAAGGCTGAGAAAGGCAGGTCCAGCTGAGACCCTTCACGGCCTCTTCAAGTCTGAGGCTGCGGCTGTGAGAGTTTGTAGACTCCCCATGGAACACCTCAGCTGATCTCAGTACCGCAGGTCCATGCTGGCATGCACCCGAGAGGAGAACAAGACACTAAATGCCAGCGAGTCCAGAATAAGCTGTGTTCCTCCTGTGTCCCAGTTTCGATGCCCAGCAGGCAGGGATGCCGTGCCCCAGTCCCCAGGAAGGCACTGGGGGAAGGCGGCTAACAAAGGTGAATCCGATGCCGAAGTTGGCGTCACCGCTTCGTTAGCTCCCATGCCAAGCGACAGCCACCGTTATTTATTCTCCTTTCCGGGCTTTTAATCATCTCTAATCTAATTACCACTCAAACTGCTCCCCAAGTGATGCTGTTAATTAAGGTAGGGTGGCTCTGATAGGGTGTAGGAGTTCTTGCTTGCTTTGCATCCCACTCAATTTGTGCATAATATTTATGCAAAAGTATCAGGGACAGCCAGCCACTCCCCTTATGGTGGTGGTGCTTGTTTTTACCATGGCAACCTGCCCTTCTTTTCCTGCTGGCAGAGGCTAATCCAGACCCAGGACTCCTTGGCCTTAGCCCTCGCCATACCCCACTTCAGAACTGCCTGGTGCTAGCTTGAGGTTGCTTGGTCTGTGATCTACGTGTACTGTGTCTGATTGCATGCACTTACCATGACTGCCCTGGGCGTTCGGTAGGCCCGTGGTGGTAGGCCTGGTCACTGTGAGGTTTGATGATGGCGTCTTTGGAACCATAGTGCTCTGGGAGGGACTAGTTCTTGTGGGAAGAGTCTGGCTGTCTAATTTAGCCTGGAGACACAGCACAAAGCATACCATAAGGTCAGTCTGTGCCTGAGAAGGACATAACTGTGGCCTCTGGAAACATCAGTGACCAAGTTCAAACATGTGGAATAAGAGGAGGGAGAGGGAACAGAAAGAGCGAGCAAGGAAGGGATCTTGGAGAGCATGACATCTAGCATCTTCCATATACCAATAAGGAAACTGCGATCGTGAGAGGAGAGGGTGAGGGTCAAGTGCCCAGAAGGTCCCAACACAGAGCTGATGTCTGGATCTCTGGGTCATCCAGGCTGGTACTCACTCCTGGCCTCTCTGCATTGTTCAGGTCGGCCCTAACTCTTTTCTCTACCCCAACCCTGGTCACATCACAATGGGCGGAGGCTTCTGGGCTCACATGCCATGCTGCACAGGTCAGTCCTTGCAGAGGACAGGGGAGCTGGGGAGAACTTCAGACTGGAAGACAGACTATGAACTGACAAGCTAGCATTTCCCCCTTTTTAGGGAGAACATGAAGACACAGCTGATCGTCACCCCACGGCATGGCTCATGGTCTGATTTGAGCACATGGGAGGCATGTATGAGGTCCCCTTCTGGGAGGGGACCTGCCAACTGTGCCGCATGGACTAAGACAATGGAGGATGTTAGTGTCCTCTTTTGTAGTATGTGAGTGACAAGCTCCTAAGGAGGGATAAGAGTTTGTACCTCATGCCTGGGAAGCTAGCCCTGTTGGAAAGTGCTTCATTTGCAAGATGAGGTCGTGAATTTGATCCCCCTGAACCCTTGTTTGTTTGTTTCCAGATCTGTGATTAATGCTCACAATCTCAGTGCTGGGGAGACTTGCTGGCCAGCCAGCCCAGCTTACTTGACAGGCTCCGGACCAGTGAGAGAGAGATCCTGTCTTAGAAGATGGACAGCTCCAGAGGAGCAACAGCTAAGGCTGTCTGTCCTTTGGCTTCCTTGAACATGTGCACACATATTAATGAACACAACACACACACACACACACACACACACACACACACACACGAGTTTGCATTATATGAAGAAAGAGTTGAAGGCTTGAGAGACTTGTCTTATAGGGCAGGTGGAAAGGGAGCTGGCGCCTAATCCAAGTCAGCTGTGTCCTTTCACCTCAGAGATCTGGTCCCCATAGTCAGCAGGTTCCTCATAGCTGCTCAGGTCAATGACTTCACCATAGTCCTCTAGGCTCAGGTCATAGTTCCCCGCATGCAGAAATTCGTAAGTGTCTCCTTCCTCAGGGCCATGCTCTTCTCTTTTCCTCCCCCCTGGGAGGGAAGCTGTTCCAGCCTCATGCAGCACCAGGGTCAGCAGACTCAGGAAAGCCAGGAGCCTCATGGGGTTCTGGGGGAGGAAAGGAGTGTACATCCCGTTGATGTCCATCCTGTGGGCAGGTGGTAGAAGGGCCGGGATCTGAGCGCTCTAGTGCTTTGTGGGAACGGCCCAAAGTTACCCAACCTCCGACTGGCATGCTTGCTCACTCTTGCCCTCCACCACACAAGCTTACTCAGCATCTTCATCTTACACCAAGGCTCCTTAAAGACCGGGCTGTGTCTGGAGGCATCTTTAGCCATCACTCACTGCAGCTCACAGTGTGGGGATCAGTCACTCAGGCTCCCACAGGCAGCTTCCGCAGGCTGGCTCACTCATCTCACCACAGACGTGCTCACAAAAGTCCCCTGTCCACTCACGTGCACACTGGACACACTTGTGCATTTGCACAGATATTCTCTAGCAAACAACCGCATATTCAGAACAAAACTCTTCACCAAAAAAATTAGCTTTAGAGAAACCACACTAAAAAGATTTTTGTTTCCTTTTGTTTTTGGTTTTGTGATAGGGTCTCATGTACCCTAGATTGGCCTCCAATTTGCTATGTAGTGGAGAAGGACCTTGAACTTCTGACCTTCCTGCCTCCACTTCCCATGTGCTGGGATTACAGGTGTGCACCATCATGCCTGGTGTATGAGATGCTGGGTACCAAGCCCAGAGCTTCATGCATGTTAGGCAAGCTCGCTACTCAATGAGTCCTCTCCCTAGCCCTACTTGTGGTGACTCTAAGATCACTCACTCATTCATGTATCATTTAAACATTTATGGGGTATTTGCTGAGTTGCAGTCTCTGGACTTGCCTTTGGAGGTGTAGAAATGAATAAGGCCCAGCCCATTTTAGGAGCAACCAGTTAATTTAGAGACAAGTCTTATAATTTGACATACAATGTAAAAGAAGGACATTAGCTCATAAAATAGACTTAGAAATGTAACTTTTTAGAAACATATTTAAACCAGAGAGTCTGTGTGTGGTTGTGGGAGTGCTTTCCCATCAGGAAAGCTTGGCAGCTAGCTATGGACATATCCATGTACATGTGTGTGCACATGGGTAACTTCGAGCACATGATGTGCATATGAGCACAAGCGTCTGTGCACTTTACTCACATCTGTGCAGACAGGTGGAGGACCCTGTGTGCTGTGGGTCCTGAAGTGCCTGTACCATTTACGCCAGTATGTGACCACACAGTCCTCCTAAAGCCAGCTGCACAGGTAACTTCTTAATTTCAGTGGGACTCAGGGTAAGTCCCCAGCGGTAGTAAAAGGTGGTATCTCTTTGTTCCTTACCCCCAAACCAAACCAAACTAATGCTCTTGAAAGCAATTCCCAAGGCAGTTCACCGACCACTGAGAAGCCTCTTCCAGCGTCTTTGATTTGAGTCTTGGACTCTCCATCTTTTCCACCGAGTTCCTGCCCTAGCCTCGACTCTGTCCTTTATTTGCATGCCAGCATGTGTGAGGCCTCCAACCCTGGACCTTACCTTTCAGATGCTTTTGGATCCGTCTGGCCCTGCAGCTTCCAAGGAGATGAAGGCTCCGATGGAGAGGATGACTGCCTGCCTGACTCGGGGACAGCTAGACACGCCCTCATCTATTGGCCAGGGCGAGGACAAGCAGTTGGCCCAGGGAGCCCCGTGTCTAATTAGATTTCCCATTCTTTGCGATGTCCTGCTGTTTCCTTCCTGTTTCCTCAGGGGGTCCCCAATCCCATTTCTTCACTTAATGAACAGGAATTCTTTGTGTACACACACACACACACACACACACACACACACACACACACACACAACATGGCCCTCCACACCACCTTCTTCTCTGGTCTTTGGGGGTTGGTCAGTTAGATTAGGAGTTTTCCAAAAGGCTGAACTGAGGTTTTCTGGAGGAATGGAGCTTGCCGGCCCCCCTCCCCCTCAGGAATGATGAGACTTGACTTCATAGATGGAATCCAAAGAGAAAAGGGTCTGGACTGGGGCACCCCAACGAGCCCTACCCACAGAGCACTGGGAATCCTATTAAGCAAAACCACCAAGGAAGGTTTTAAGGCTCTGGCATGCAAAGGGAAACAGGGAGTCGGGTAGAATTTGAAGACCAACTTCAACTTCGGTGGCCACCAAGTACAAGACAGGAAGTTCTCTGTCTCCTGTAGGAAGAAATGACCAGGACAGGAGCCAGGTTTTGGTTTACAAAACCCAAGACATTGTGCCATTGTGCATGGCCTCTGGCCAAAACCTAACCCTCCCCTCCCCTACTTCCCAAGGGTCCCATCTTTCCTTGGGATATGCCCCAGATATCCCCAGAGGGCAGGAGCTGGAGAATATCACCCTGATTCTGTTGCCCAGTGACGCTCTTCACTCCCCCCTTTTCTCCTCTGGCCACACCCTGAATCTCAGGTGGGGGGCCCCCTGAAGAGCATCTATTCAAACTCCTTACTGTAGAGGAGGAGACAGAGGGCCAAAGAGGGGAAGTGATTGGTCCAAGGCCACCCACGGCCAAAGCCAGCACCACATTTTGAGTGTTTTCTAGGTTCACAAGGCTCATCTTCTTTCAACCTCATCCCAGGAAGCCTAAGAACACGGTGACTCTGTGCCCTCAGAACAGATGGCCTTGGCAAAACCCATGCTTGGCTTTTGATGCCAGGTGAGTGGGCACACCTAATAGCCAGACTCCGAGGAGGCCTCAGCTGGTGTGAGAAGGGGCTTCTGGCAACCCAAGAGGCCACCTGCCAGAACAAGGCTGTTTTGTCTTGGAGATCCCCCCCCCATCTGGGGAGTGACAGCTTTCAGAAGCTCGGCTGGGTGGAGGGAGAAAGGAGTCCCAAGCCAGGAGGACGCCCTCAAAGCAGATGGCACATTTGGCTGGCCCTGCCCCTCCATTCTTTTCTTCCAAAGACCCTTGGTCCCTGCAGACCGCCCAGAGCGTGCCCCTCTCCCACCTCCACGCCATTTGTTCCTGCAAGGAATGCAGATGAGACTGTTCATTCATTCCCCCTGCCACCTGCTCCCACCCTCATCCCCACTCTCGGCGACACACCCCCTCCACACTCCCGCCGTCACCCACCTCCCCTGAGCATCCACCCCCGCACTTCGAGGCGGGAGCAGCCAGCCCTGTACCACGCATGCGCCGGGCTCCCACTCGCTTTCCCCAACTCCATCCCCCGAGGCAAAACTCATCCTACACTTTCTCCCAGCTTCTATTCCCGCCTTCGCAAGCCTGCGGTCGGTCGTTCCCATGGATTTCGGGGGCCGTTGGTGGACGGGAATGTGGACCTGCGCGGGAAGCGGCAGGTGGGCGGGCTTTGTCCCTGATCCGCGAGCCTGGCGAGCGCTGCCCTTTAGGAGAAAGACAGGAGCCATGCTCATGGAACAGAGGCAGCAGGCGGTGTGCACAGAAGTCTGGCCAGCTGACCCTGCTGCTGCCCTGTTGTGGGTAGTGAGAGAGGGGGGCAGAACGTTCAGGGACCCGCCTGCCTTTTGGTATTCCCTGCTGAGGACTGAGGACCCCTACCCACCCTGACACGGCCTAGACTCCAGCCCAGCTAGCTACCTTTTGGTTCCCGCTGTTTTCCGCCAAGTCATATGCTTTCTCCATCTCTCCTTTGGCAAAACTAGATCCCTTAGAGCCCGCTCACGTGAGACTTCCCAGGCAGAGAGAGTAGGCCAACTCTGGATTGCTTATAGTTAAAGTCAATACAATTAAGGAAAAAAAAAAAAGCGAATTCGTGGATGCGCCCCACCCTTTTATCAAGTTATTAATTCCCCCAAAACATGGAGCATGTATTGCTCACCCTTGAATTTTTAACCGGTACCTGCCCGGCTCACAGTTGATCTGAAGCGGGCCCTGATCAGGCAGGGAGGGAGGAGCGAGGGCATCTGTTGGTTTTCATCCTACACAAGACACCTTAGACCAGGAGCGTCACAAATCCCCTTCTGTAGCCAAATTCCCTCCAAAGACAGCCCTGGTAACTGTTGTCTTTTTGAACTTCTGCGTGGCCTGTAGGCCCTTCCAGATGATTTGGTCCTTGGCTGTCTGCCCTGGGCACTTCCCGTACACACTGCATTTCCCCAATTAGTCTACGATCTTTTCTTGGGCAGAAAAGGTGACCATGAGTCTTCCGGTGTCTGCCTTGGTTCTGAGCGCTGAGAAACTCCACAGTTTGCTATCTGTGGATTGAAAGAACTTGGCTGTTTCGGTTTCAAATGGAGCTATTAGATTTCTGGTCTGACTTTAGGAATAATTTTTCATGAAGGTTATGAGTTTTGGGTACATTCTCTAAGAAAAGGCTTTGGTATATCTCTCCTACAAATTTATTTATTGAGACAAGTCTTGCTATGTAACCTTGGCTGGTCTCAAACTCCTAGAGATCTGCTGCCTCTGTTACCTGAGTGCTGGGATTAAAGGTGTGCACCACCACTCCTGGCTCCTAGGAGTTTTTTAAGATATTTTGGAGGCTAAAGATGTGACTCAGAAGTTAAAAGCATTTGTTGCTCATTTAGAGGACCTGGGTTCGGTTCTCAGCACCCACATGGAGGCTCTCAACCATTCATAATTCCAGTTCCAGGGGATCCAGTGCCATCTTGAGAACAAGGATGCATGTGGTGCACACCCATACATGCAGGCTACACACTCATACACATAAATAAATCTAAAAAAGCACTTTTTAAGGAAGATATTTTCTTCACCTATCTCTCAGCAAGAAGTAGGGAGTGGGGTGGCAAGACAGAATTTGACCCATCCACATGGTCAGATTCATGCTGGGTTTTTCCATATGACTTTATTTCCTTTGCCATGAAGCTTGTCAAAATGTGAAAGCTGTTTCAGAGTTAACATGGTCTTTAAGAGAATAGATAAGATGTACAGAGCGTGCACACACACACACCTATGCATGCACCTGCATGTATAGTTGCCAATGGCACTGAGTGAATGAACTTGTGTGAGAAGGGGCTTTCTAAACCCAAAGGTAAACTAGCACACTGTCTGTCTGTCTGTCTGTCTGTCTCCTGTAAAGCCAGTTTAACTCTAGCCCCTCTAGCTGCAGAGAGCAGTGTGGGAAGCTGGCATGTTCCAGGTGGGATAATGGGATGCCGATGGTGGGACTGCTAGGGTCTGCGGATCAGTGCCCACCCTCTGTCCCTAGCAGCCACAGGAGCTGTGCTCCCTACGGGCCTCACCAAAGAGGCGGAGGCTGCAGGTCCTGTGTGGATGCAGAAGGGGCGTGTCCAGGCCGTAGCACCAGGTTGCTTTCAGCCGTGATACCGTATTGACTTTAAGCAGGAGCCTTGGAGAGACCAGCTGCAGCTAGGAAGAACGAGGAAGTCGCACAGCAAGGGGGGAAGAGGCTGTGTGAAGTGGGCTCCATTTCCAATAATGAGCAGATGAGACATGCCATCAAGACTATGAACGGGATTTCTGGACTGTCGGGCCCAGCCTAATCTGATGTCTTAAAACAGTTCTGGGACTATCCCCGGAGAGATACAAAAACTTCCAGAGCCTCCCCATCCTAATGAGGTGGGCCCTACCTTTTTAGGCTTCACTCATTTCTAGAACATTCACCTCCCCATATTCCTCCTCATCATACACTCAGGGAACTGTGGCAGGGCAGGTGCAGCCTCCCCTAGAGGGAGGTGAAGGGACAGGAAAGGCCAGAAACCCAGGTTCTCGGAAACCTGCCAAGTTGCTCACCTGGGCTAGGAAGGGAGGGAAGGGAAGTCTTTGGGGGAGGGGTGTTTGTGCAGGGAATAAATTACTGCAAGGGGGCGGGGTGACACCACTTGCCCTGCGTTAGGTGTGCTCTAGAAGAGTGTGCACAGACATGCAACGCAGCTCTGAGAGGACCTTGGAGGAGCATCCCACCTACTGCCTGAGAACAAATTCGGAGCCTGAGAGCAAGAGAGCTGACAAGGTCGAGGTCAAACTGGCTTCCCTTAGACTCCCAAAGCTTTCTCATCATACTCACTCATGATGGGAATGAACCCCACCTCTGCCCTTCCCTTTAGAGCCATAAGGAGAGAGACACTAAGCCAGTCACCCATGTTTGCAACAGCACCCCAGGAGAGTGGAGTCGGCTGTGACCTGCAGCAGCCACCAGATGTCACCGACGAGTCTGCTTTAGAGGTGGAGACTAATCCCCAGCGTGAAAGAGGCTTCTGGGAGATTTCCAGGTGCTCCACCCCTTTCCCCCTGTTTCTCAAGGGGTGGGGTGGGGGACACGGACTGGGTCGTGTACGTAATAGAGAGCAGATGATTCTGGGATGCTGCCTCTTGGCCTTCCACTGGGAACACTGCCCTCCAGAGCCTTGGGTCTCTTGTCAAGTTTGGGCCAGGGAGTCTGTAGGGCCCATTCTGGGGCTCTGACCCCCAGCCACTACCCATTAGTTAAATTCTAGTTCCTTGAACCACTCTTCTCCCTGGCTGTTCCTCTCTGAGGCCTAGCCAAGAGGGTGTGTGCTGTGCTTGGCCCCAAGGAGGAAGGGCTGATGGAGACACTTGTGGGGGACCCTGACCCTCCACAGTCATTCCCTCACACTTCCTCCTGGAGAATGTGAAGTGGCAGAGAGCAGGGTGATGTCTGGTGTCAGGAAACAGGGTGGCAGGGCAATAGTTTTGGAAGGAGGGTTCTTGGCCCAGGATACCTGGGTTTGTCAGCCTTCTTGAGGCAGAGATGCCCAAGGTGGAGGGGTTCTCAGCAGAACTTTCCAGGGGTCACCTCTGGGATGGCTTCCACTTCTCATTTGGCTGAGACTAAGAAAAGCTATCAGTCCATGGCCTTCCTTACCCAGGAGAGGGGAGGGGTGGCATCTGTTGGCAAACTCCTGTGTCTGAAGCAAAGGGAGACCAAAGAAGACCAGAGGTTTCAGCTGGCAGGGTCTCTTTGGACTGGGTGGGGAATCTTGCTTTAGAGCTGGAGCAGGACACATGGCATTTCCCATCCTCAGAAAGGGATGAGAAGAAAGAGCTGGGAACAAGAGAGGGAGACAGAAAAATGGTGGAACCAGAGCTTGGGCCACCAGCCTTCAAGTGCTGTCAGAGGGGGTCCAGCTCTGGGCACGGCCTAGATGACCACAGACTGCAGGAGTCGGAAGCACATCATGAGGTCCAGGGGGATGGGTGGCTTCAGGAAGTTCCCGTCCAGCCGCAGGTAGCGCAGGTGCGGCACATTCTCCAGGTCCGAGGAGAAGTCGTGGAAAGCCACTAGGTTGTTGGGGCAAATCTGGGTCCCGTTGATTTCTACGGAGAAAGAAGGGGAGAAGTCAGCCTCAGAGGCACTGGCAGCACAGGTGGGGAAAAGGGGGGTGGCCACCAAGAGTGTGGACTCCACAGTTCTCCTCTCTGGGCAGGGTGACTTGGGGAAGGTGTGGCTGTAGATCACCTCGTCTCCAGAGTCAGTCAAATGATCTCAGTTGGGGACGATCGGCCACTGCATGTCTTGCATGAATGGCTTATTCAAGGACTAAACAACACACATCTTTTTCTGAGCCTTTCTGCTGGCGCTCTACGCTACGCTGACCTTGAACTCTCCATTCTCATGCCTCAGTCTCCCAAGAGTCGAAATTACAGGCATTTGCCACCATATCCAGTTGAAGAGTTTTTGTTTTGTTTTTTTTGGAGACAGGGTGTCATGGAGTCCAAGATGTCTTTGAACTCCCAATTCTCTTGCCTCCACCCCACAAGCGCTGGGGTTACCTACATGTACCCCGCCCCCCCCCCCCCCCATGTCTGGCCTGACATTTTTGACTGAAGCAAAATGGAGCTCCAGCCTCATGTCCTAGGCTAGAGTTGACACACCAAGCTCAGGACCCTGTAAGTATTCCTTAGGAAAACTGTCCCAGCGGAACACCGCAACCTTCCATATGGAATCAGAAACCAGTTAAACATGCCCCTGCCCTGTCTCCACCAGTTCCATACCCTGACTGCATAGCTGCTTCTCTGTGTCCTCTTCACAAGACTTTTTAAAACCAAGGCTTAGTTTTGGGAAGTCCCCTGCCATGGCTACTGCTGCCTTCTTTGCAGTGGCGGGCCCAGAACAGGAGCACTTTGTACCTCTATTCTACCCTTGGGAAAATACCCAGCGTAGTTCTGTCTGTCCTATTTACAGGTCCAGGGGCCAGAAAGGCTGATGCTGATGAGGAGGGCTGGAGAAAGGAAACCTCACGCTTGTCAAGCATGCTGTTCAGCATCCTTCACACGTACATGGTTAGGTCAGCCTATCGAATTTGTGTATTTGTGTTAGAAGATAGTACTGCCATCCTCATTCTACAGGCAAGGAAACATTCTGTACGGGTAGAATATCTTTTCCAGGTCACACAGATGCAGTGAATAGTGAGGCCACAGTCAAAACTAGTGGGATCCCCCTCCCTTTTCTTCAGTGGCTAAGTATGGAATGTCAGGTCTTATGCATATTAGAAAGAACTCTAAGCCGGGCAGTGGTGGCACATGCCTTTGATCTCAGCACTCTGGAGACAGAGGCAGGCAGGTCTCTGAGTTTGAGGCCAGCCTCGTCTACAGAGCGAGTCCCAGGACAACCAGGGCTAGACAGACAAACCTTATCTCGAAAAACCAAAAACCAAAACAACAATAAGAAAAGAACTCTAGAAGGCTAGAAGGCTAGACCCTTGTCCCAGCGGTCGCTTCTTGTGACTCCACCCTGGCGCTCCTGTACTGAGCTCTTTCCTGTGGCTGGCCCGACCCACCCGACTCACTCTCGATGCTGTTGTTGTTGAGGTACAGGTGTTCCAGCTTGTTGCTGATGGCCGGCACGTTGCTGATCTTGTTGTGTGACAGGTGGAGCACCAGCAAGTTGGAGATGTTGAAGGAGTTCTTGGGGAGGCCTCGATCTGACAGCTTGTTGTAGTTCATGCGGATGAAGGCAAGGTTGGGGAAGGCCTTGAAATATCCACTGGGGATGGTCTCGATCTTGTTGCTGTCCAGGTAGAGCTGGTGAATGGCCGTGGGGACCTTGGGTGGCATCTTTCTCAGGATGTTGTGGGCCAGATTGAGCTGCATGAGGTTCTTGAGGCCCTGGAAGGTGTCGGCCTTGAAGACACCATCACTCAGCCGGTTGTGCTGCAGATCCAGGAGCAGCAGGTTCTCCAGCTTGCTGAACACACCGGGCGGGATCCTGGAGATGTGGTTCTGGCTCAGCCTCAGCTGTTCCAGGTTCCGGGGCAGAGCTGATGGCACCTCTTCCAGCTGGTTCTTCTCCATGTAGAGGAATACCAGGCCGGGGAGCTTCTCCAGCACTCTTTGGTCCACCTTGCGGATTCGGTTGTTGTCCAGGTTGATCCACCTCAGGCCGGTGGCATTCTTGAAAGACTCCAGAGGGAGCTCCGTGATGAAGTTGTTCTGCAGGTAAAGGTAATGGATGCGGGGTGGGATGATAGGGACCTTGCGAAGGTTTCGGCTGTCACAGTAGAGGGCTGATGGGAAGTCAGGGGGGCAGTAGCATTCCCGAGGACAGTCAGGGAAGATAGATGGAGGGCCAGGAGGAAGGGGTGGAGGCAGGTCTGTAGGCTCTGCTGGCTCGTGGGGCTGAGGAAAGCTGGGTGTGGGTCTTGGCTTGGGTTTCCTCCGAACCCCAGGTTTTGGTCTTGTTGGTTGGCCCTGGGCCACTGAGGCCAAGATGAGGAGAAGTGGGAGGAGCCAGAAGAAGAATGCCCTCATGATCCAGGTGATGTACCTGCAGGGAGGAAACTGGGAATAATTAGCCTGCAGGGCCTCAGGAATAGAAGGCATGTCTCTGCAGCAGGGCTCCTCCAGAACTAAATCCTGGGGAGAGGGGCAGAGCCAGGGACCTGAAGAGCAGGTAAGGACCTGAGGCTGTTGAAGAGGCCCCTCTGTGGGAAGGTGCACGTTAGTAGAAAGCACAAGGTGCTGGCTGGGAACCCAGAGTCCTAAGGCATGTTGGAGACCTTTAACTGGGGTTGGGGGTGGGCTCTCAGCAGCTGTAACCTGAGAAGATCACCCCACCACCCCCTCTTATAAGGAGAGTGCTCAAGGGAGTGCTCTGCCACAGGGCGACACCCCCAAATCCACTGGACACTTTTTATTTCATCCCTCCCCCAAGAAAAGTTCCCTACCCTTTTCAGAGGGATGCTAGGATATGGCCCAGAGTCCTAAGCAGTGGGTCTGGAAGATTCCTTACAATTCCCATCTGGCAATGGTTTTCAAACTGTGCCTGCATTCCTGTGCATCCCCTGAGGAGGTACACTGAGAAGGGGCCCCCAAGGTGACTCCTGTGCCAGCATGGGCAGTCTTGTTCCTTAAATCTGTTATAGACAGAGATAGAAATACTGAGAAAGATGAGGACACACACACACACACACACACACACACACACACACACACACACACGAGGGTGGTTAGACAAAGCATTTGAAGAAAAGAGGAAAACATCATTGCTAAAAATGGCCTGCAATCCACCCACTGTGCCCAGCCCCCACTGTTTATAAAATTGAGGCTAGAGGAAAGAAGTGTCTTGCAGAGGCCATGAGGCTGTTTGACAGGGGCACAGGACAAAAACTCCAGGAGGTGTCCTGAAAGGGCAATGCTCAGACACCGGCACTCACCCACTCACCCAGGCTCTGTCCCCTCCTTTGCACTTGGCCCAGAGAGTGCTGGTCTTTGCCAGCATGAACCATGCCAAGAATTCCTCCCCAGATGTAGAGGCCCTTGGGAAAATAAACAGGAAAGGAACGGAGAGAGACGTGGGGAAAACACTTTCCTCTCTTTAGCGCTGGTATGGTCGCTCCATGCACTTGGGAATGGGTAGTGTTGAAATGGAGTACTAGGAAGAACTTCTTGGTAGCTTCAGGGACACTGGGATCAAGAGCTGAAGGGGCTTTTGGGTGGCTCTGCTGCCTTGTGTGGTTGAAAGAGGGGAAATGCTGAACAATCCATACCAGCTAGAGAGTGGCAACTCCCAGAGGCACAGGGAGAGGGCCCTGCACTTTGTATCCCTACAGCTCCTCCCCGCTGATACTTTCCACATCACATCACTGGCTCACCTCAAATCTCCCTCACTACTGTAGCTCTGGGAATACGGGCTTCTTGGGGTTCTCAGCGGTAGAATGGGCTAAAGTGTGTCCCCAGCTTGTAATTGAACCCTGTGATCACGGCCTCCAGTGAAGGCCTCCGTCTCCCACCTACCCCCTGAGCCCATATCAATGTCAAATCTTCCTTTGCTTTTTTCTAGGGACTACCTTCTGCATGCTTTGATCAAAGGAAAGGAGCAGGGGGTGGGGGGGGTGTCCCCCAAGTTGTGCATCAGATGCTCAGGTGGAGCTGAGTGAGACAGAGAGCAGGCAAACAGGAAGAACTCAGGCCCCAATGGGCAGAATCTAACTGTGCTTGTCCCCAGCTGTATATGTACATCACACACACACACACACACACACACACACACACACACACACACACCCCTCTTTAATCCCACCCTGTACCGCTCTATACATACATTCAGCCCTCTCCCATACACACACACACACACACACACACACACACACACACACACACACACTTTCTCAGGGCCCTGTATGCATGTGTGAGCTTTGTATGTTGGGCTATGTGGTGTTTCTGTCTCCTGTCTGGGGTGGGTTTCTCAGACAAACCTCTCAGGCACATTTAGAAGGTCATTTGCCCTGGGCCTCCTGTGACAAGGGACCTGCAGTTAGGTTCTTGGTTTGTCTGCCCCGAGGCTTCTCTGAAAGGACTAAAAAGATGATATGTTCCTTGCAGCACTTGAACTGGAGCCTGGTTGCTAGATTCCACATCCCTCTCTAACTGGTGTGTTGTGAATTCACGTTTTTATAAGGTTTTAATTTTCTTGAAAACAGAACAGTCATGTTACAGAGGAATGAAGAGAGTGGAGACTACTATTCCAAAAACATTTTAAAAGCACCAGTCTTTGCAACCCTGATTTGTTTTCCTGTTCTTTGAAATCTCTTTGTGTATGAATTACCCAGAAGTCTGTAGGCAAAATTACCCCCATGCTGTGAACAGCCTTGCCCCAGTCCCCAAGGGACTGAAGTTCCCTGGTTCTCTTTGTGCCCTTGTTACCAAAGGCACTTCCAAGGTGAAGTAGTGGAACCCAAGTTAAGCAAACAAAGCTTTCCAGGGCAGCCAGCAGAGCCTGCCCTGTGGAGCACGTGTCCTGGACAGCTGGCCTCTGTCGATGGGGCATGGATGGGTCTCAGTGCTGGGCAGCCCTGGCTCCACTGTCAGGGGCTATCTCAGTAGGAAACCCATTCAATCTCCCTGTCTGGCTCAGGCATGGGGTCCCCAGGCCTTCCTTCCCCTTCCTCAGCTCCAGGCCAGAGTGTTGGAGAACCCTTCCTTCTGGAGGGTCTCCAAAACAAGCTCCCTGGATCTGAAGTGGAGAGTTTCCATGGGGGAAGAGGACCAGCCGTCCCCTCTTTCAGGCCCCAGGGCTGAACCAGAGATCTGTGTGCAGAGTGCACAAGGAAACTGTTCATTTCCAAGGCCTTCCTCACAGGCACACCCCTTCCTGCCAAGCCTGGCTGTCCTTCTGGGAAGTTCTCACTACAGAGCTGGTCTCTCTAGCCAAGCTCTGCCGCTCTAGCGCTCTCTAAAGGAGAGCTGAGACAGACTGGAGGTAACCCCACTCCAGAGGGGTTTGTAGTCTCACCAACAAAGCCCAGAGCCAGGACCCTATGATCCTGTCTTCTGGGTCATTAGCTCCCTTAGGGTGGGGTGTCTGTGCTTAAAATCACTTACGCCTCTGAAAGCATACCTCCCCACGTCCCGTCCAATCCCACTCCCTCCTGGCCCTGCTCACCCTCAATCAAGGAGCATTTGTTGACCATGCCCTGCACCAAACTCATGCATCCGGGCTCTCCAGCGCTGGCTCACAAAAGGCTGCTGCTTCACAGGGGAAGCAGTTGCTTCTTCGCCCACCCCCAGTTCAAGCTCTGCGTTTAGAAGCCTTTCCTAAGAGATCTTACAATTCAAATTTCAGTTCTGACAGCGTGGATCTGGGCTTGAATCCTGCCTCTGACCCTCCCGTTGGGCCCTAGGCTTGACATCTGTGTGAGGGTGGGATGAGCTCATGCATCTGAGGGCATGTTCTAGAAGAAAGCAGACTCGGCGAATGGTAGAGAGAGTTTGTTTACAAAGGAGCAGGCTCTGGGAGAGGCTCCCTGAGTTTCAAGTGAGGTCATCCTCTTTCCTACCTATCCTGTTCATCTGTGCTAAGAACCCAGGGCTTGTCGGTGTCTGGACTCCTGCAGCATGGGGCTGAGGTACTGTGAGCCAGTACCATCCAGGGAGAGTGGTCCTTCTAAATGCATAGCATGAACTGGGGTTGGGCGAAGCCCACCCAGTCATCAGATGTAAACGGCACAAGCAACTTTAAAATGCAATGCGGATCAAAAAGTCCTAAAGGCAAGCTTAGCACTATTTGCAGAGTAACCTTCATGTTCCGGTTTGAATAGGCGAATGTAAACAGAATGGGGGTTTTATGGTTTTAGGGAACTATTCTGAAAGAGCAAGCTCCCCATTGCGGCAGGGAAGAAATCAGACAGACAGACAGTCCCTAATAGCCTGCTGCCCCCTATATCTGCCTTTCTGCTTCTCCCCCGAACACCTTCAATCCTTGACTAAAGCCAAGAAGAATCTGTGTGAGACGGGATGTGGGTACAGGTTCAGATTCCACCCTGCAACTTATTTTAGCTGGGTACCACTACACAAGTTTCCTCCTCTATAAAACAGGCATGCTTGACGATTCTGAGGCACTGAAGACAAAAACCAGGATTCTGTGGATATTCTGCAAGCACTCGCTCACCG
This sequence comes from Peromyscus eremicus, assembly GCF_949786415.1. Lineage (NCBI taxonomy): Eukaryota > Metazoa > Chordata > Mammalia > Rodentia > Cricetidae > Peromyscus > Peromyscus eremicus. The sequence goes on along the minus strand of NC_081431.1, from coordinate 58,960,716 downwards.
AGCTACAGACCCAGTCTGGATGCGGTGAGGATTAAATCAGTTGATGTGCAAAGTGCGTGCTCAGTGTATGTCAAGGGGCTGCTGGACCACTTAGAATCCATGGTTTTGTTGGTTTGTTTTGCTTTCCTATCAACGTGGTTGGTTAATGTCTTCCATCCCTCTGCCACTGGAAGGCAGGGGTCTCTCTTGCAATATAGTACTAGATCTTCTACTCAGAGAAACTTCATTCCATTTGAGGCTCAGAAGACCACGCTTGGCATTCAGAATCAGCTGGCTGGAATGCCCCAGACACCCGGCCAAGCTCACTGTATCTTCATCCTGACTGCCTAACCCACCTCTCTGCTTTCTACAACAGGTGGGGACCCTGGCCAGCAAAGGGACATCTCTCTTTTCTGCCGGTTGTGGCTTCTTCCAGCCTACCATTTTTGTTCCTTCTAGCCTCAAGATGCTCTACTCACATGCCTTCCAGGGAGGTAGAGTGGGTAAGGAACTTACCACCAACTAGTCTGTCCTCTGAGAGAGTGGAACAGCACAGAGTACGGGGAGAGGGATCTAAAAGGGATGGAGACAGCACCCAGTACTGGCTCTTGGGTGCCTGGGATAGGTAACCTAGCAGGTAAGAGGAGCTGTCTTTAGGTAACTTCCTTTCTTTCTAGAATGTTCTCCAAGAATATGGTTGCCCAGGATTACGAGGATGATGATGATGGCACTGGAGGTGGTGGTGTGTGTATGTGTGTGTGTGTGTGTGTGTGTGAGTGTGTGTGTGTGTGTGTGTGTGCACAGCAGCAATCATATGAGAGTACCTGTTCCCTCCAGTAGTCACTCCCCACTGTTAGGACTGTGGGACTCCTTTTCCAGGAAGCCACACAGCCATCTGTACCTTGAACATCTAGGGGAGTCTCAGGGTACATTAAAACAGTTCTGGGCTCCTTGGCCCTGTTTGATGGGTCAGTAGTGAGTATCTGGCCATGTTTTTAGCAAAGCTTCCGTATTCCCTGTCTACTGTCTAGGGGCTTCTGAAAATTACCCTTCTTACTGCCATGGGGTCCCTCCATTGCTGGAGAGGAGGAAATTATGTAAACAAGGCTCTCAGGCCCCCTCCCCCTTCCTCTACTTGAAGCCCCCCTTACCAACTGAACGGTCAGGACAATTTCAGAATAACTTCAGAGAGAAATGTGTTTCTGACTACCTGCAGGGAAAAGAAAAATTGTTAACTTGGAGTTAGGGCCTCCAAGGCTTGCAGGCTCCGTGGACTTCTCTTTGCAGAAGCCAAGTGGTTTGGACCAGGGAGGCAGGAATTCAGGCGGCTGAGGAGATACTGTGCAGGCCCGAGAGCCACTTTCTCTCCCTCCTACCTAATTAAGCTCAAAAGAAAGAAGAGAACCACCCGATTGCTCACGTCCTCCCTGCTCAGCCAAGACGTGATTGTCTTCAGGCTCTGTCATCTCAGTGGGAGGACACTTTCTCTCTGGGCTTGCAGCTGAGGAGGCATGTGAGAGGGTAAGAGACAGACTATGTGTGTGTATATGTGTGTGTGTGTATGTGTGTGTGTGTGTGTGTGTGTGTCTGTCTGTCTGTCTGTCTGTCTTCTGCCATGTGTAACAGACAGTACATGAAAGGTGCAGAGAACTGGGTTCTGGTGTCCGGTTTCTATGGCAACACCTGCTCTGTTGAAATTCTGTGTGCGACACAGCTCTGTGTGTTCCACAAACATCAGCACTTGAGGAAAGTTGAACTTCTGCTGAAAGCAAACACAAGGGCATGGGATGCTGAGGAGACGTGAGGGTGTCAGCAAGAAATGAGGAAGACTAAGCCTGAGCTCTGTGGGGAGGAAAAATAGGAAGGAAGAAGGGAAGGAGGGAGGAAAGAAAGATTGGACAGAGCTAGAGGGAACCCTCTGAGGAAGGAGCCTTCCAGTCTCCAGTCTTCTCCCCACTGCCTGGGCTTACCTGCACACACCTGCCTCTCCTCTGGACTCTGGGGCACTCTTCTCTTCCTCCCCACCCTTTGGTGGAGCTGTGGCAGCGGAGAGCCAGCTAGGAGTTCTGGTCTCCCAGTGGCGTGTGTCTGCGTGTGTCTGCCTGACTTTCTCCTACCAGAGCCTATTGGGGTGGGGAGGTTAGGTTAGGGGGAGGGAGGGGCAGATCGGAGGGGGGAGGGCAGAGAGGAGGAGGGAACAGAGGAGAGAGGGAGGGCGCTTGGGAATGACAACAATACCGTCTTTATTTGGCAGCCAAAACTACACAGACCTCATCCACACCCGATGCCCACTAACGGCTCACTTTTAATAACTTTTTCCTGCTCCTGCTGCTCTGGAGAGGGACCATTTGACCCGTGTTTGGAAAACAAGCCAAATCTAGGGAGGGAAGCTCTTGGAAACAAGCCACTGTTTCTGCGCAGGCGGGGCGGGGTCACTGGGTCCAGCACAGGCCTGTTAAATTCCCAACGCCAGCCTTGCTTCCCTGGTGTTCATTCTTCAACTCATCATGGGATGCTTTTCAGAGCGGAAGCAGTGACGATGTTTCCCCATCATCTTCTCCAGGAGCTTGCTAAGGGAGTGGAGCCTCCCTGTGCAGTGAGCTGACATAAGAGGGAACTGGTTTGGTGGCCAGGAGGCTAGTCTGAAGACCAGAGAGGGAAAAGTCTGGCCCGAGGATCACACAGCCAAATTAAAGCAGATTTCTAATTGTAAATCCTCAAGTCATCGTTCCTAGCTCATGAGGACAATGTTGGGGGGGGGGGGGTCTTCTTTCAGCTTTGTGTCACACTCAGGTGAGATTTGGGGACTGTGTGGTCATGAGACCGTAACAAGGAGATCCTAGCCTCCCCAATGCATTTCCGCTTCCTGGAAACCAATTGCAGAACTTCTGCTATCTGAACAAGACTCCTGAGCTAAAATCAGGCATACTTGGCTTGAAGGAGTATCCAGCACAACCTGCTACTCAGAACCTCCGGAGAGTACACTCACTTGGTCATCATTAGGTCAACAGAGACCTGCAGACCCCCCCCCCCCCCCCCCAGTTCTTCCTTCCACTCACAAGAAGTGAAGGGTGACCTTGGGCAAGTCACTTGATCTTGAGATGCCTCTGTTTCCTCGTCTGTGTCTCAAGGAGTCCCGGGAGATAACTGTGTGTGAGGCACTTTAGAGACTGGGGGGACAGAAGGGCTTCAGAAGGGATTGTGGTGAGGAATTACCAGAGAAGAGGGGAGACGGAAACCTCACTCACTGCCTGGCTACCTGCCTTCTCACTGTGCTGGCAGGGTGGGTAGGTGGTGTGTCCACTTGTGGGGATCCGTCCACACCCCCAAAGCCTGCACTCTTGGGAGTGATGGCAACCAACTTCCAATCCCTCCTCAAGCTAGCATCCCTTTCTCCCCTCTCCTTGGCTCCAGGCCATACAGATACAGGTGGAAGAAGGATGGGACCACCAGGAGGGATGCCCTTCAGGAAGGTCTAGGGTACAGCTTGCAAATTGGTACCCTTGTGACCATGACATGATACACTAATCCAAAAGTGGTCTTTATAGAAATGTGAAAGCATACACATTTGTATTCTGGGCTGTCTTCCCCTCCCCCTGCTAGGGGGCTCAGTTCCAGGGCCCTGAACATGCTGGGCAAGTAAGTGCCCTACCACTGAACTGCACCCATAGCCTTCACAGACACATTTACACAGGAGACTGTCACCTCATTACTGCACACCCAGATCATGGTGGCTCATACCAATAATCCCAGCACTTGGTGCCTGCAGGAGAATTACTACAAGTTTGAGGCCAGCCTGGAAGACTGAGTGACAATCTCAAAACAAAACAACAACAAAAAAAGTAACTAGTAAATAAATAAATGATAATTACCCACTCAGGACAATTTGGTTTCTCCTGTGCCTGCTCCCACAAAACCCTGCTGGTATGTTTTGGAGTTCATTCTTACTTTATTTTATTTGGATGCCTTTAGGCAGGGCAGGAACTTCCCTATTCAACACAATGGCCAGTCTGCTGCTTCAGCTGCCTTAGCATAGGTTCAGGGCCCAGCCTTCTCTACACGGTGCTTATCTTCCCATCATTAGTGACACTTCAGTTCTCAGCCACTGGTCTACTGGCAACTGTGGGGAGTGGAGGGAGGTGGGACAAAACAGGTGATGTTAGCCAGCCTGCCTTTCTGTGCTCCCTGACGGAGGCTAGAACAACCTCCAAATTGGGACAGAGGCCTGGGCTGTTGCGCCCCGGCTTTGATTCTTGTGTCGGTCTGCCACTTTCCTCTCAGACTTCTTCATTTTTAAAACTCGAGGTTATACTGACTGAGCTTTGAACGCTCTTCCATTCCAACACCGTGAAAAGAGTCTGGGAGAGGGCATTGGGACACCTGGGTTAAAATGTCAGCTCTGCTCCGTTCTCCGTACCTGGCAAGCAGATCTGCGCATCAGTTTCCTTAGGTGTACATATCAGAATAACTGTCTCCCTCCTCGCTCATCCCCAGGAGCCGGGAGGCTTGCCGGAGCAGGGGCTCCGGAGCGTCCTCGTTCACACAGCCAAGGTTTCTCCAGACTGAGCATCCCTGCTCTCAGTCTCAGAAACACACAGTGGGTGACATATTCATCTCTTCCTCATGTGGCACTCCTGAATATTTCTGGGGAATGCTGGGAAAGTGCAGGAAGTGTATCCAGGCTGCAGCCACCAGGGAAGGCCAGGCAGCATGGCTGAGGTGGAAGGCAGGGGGCCAGACCTAGGAGAGAGGTGCCCCCCCCCCACCCCGCGCCACTGCGGTGGGGTTTCAGCTGCTTTTCTAGAGACTTGGCCTGCCCACCAAGACCGCCATCAGTCTGGGGCTCACTGTTCCTTTGCCCTCATGGTAACGGCTGCCTTGGCTGCTGCGGTGTGCGCCATAGCCAGAGAAGAAAGGGTAGATTGTGTAACATGACGCCCTATTCCTCCAAGTGCAGCGAGCAGGGGCCCAGCCTCCCACCTCTCACTGCCTGGCAGGGCAGGGTAGGCTTTGGAGGTTTTGACTCAGGCCTCAGGGTGGTCTCCAGGACCCACACAGGCTAGCCACTCCTCACCCCTCAAAGAGGCTCCCAGGGTAGGGTACACAGCAGGGGAGGGACTGTGGGAATCCCAGGGCACCCACCCCTCTGTCCGGCTGGGGGGCCTGGGCTCCTGCTGGGAAAAGACAGCAGCCTGTCCATTGTTGGGAACCCACAGCACCCACCAAGGACTTGGTACATCCGGGTGCTCAGCACAGGGTCTGTGTCCTGGGGTTTAAGAGGGTTAAACAAGGACAGTCTCTGTCACTCACTTCTTACAAAATGTTATTTTTTTTAAATGTATTACAATTTGATTTCAGGTCCCTGCCTGTCTCCACCCGGGAGACACCGTGTGCAGTTTGTCTCCCCCACCCCCCTCCCCTCCCTGATACTAAAGGAGCCAATCCGGCCCATGCTAGGCAAGCGCTCTATCACTGAACTCATCTCCAGCTTTCTTTTGACGTTTTTTCAAGACAGGGTCTCACTAAGTTGCCTAGACTGCCCTTGAACTTGTGTTCCGTCTTTACCCCCTTGAGGAGCTGGAACCTGTGCCACCAGACCCCACTGCTGCCCCAGAGCTCTTCCTCCCCGGCCCCTTTCTGCTTCCCCATCCTTCTCCTCTTCCTCTTCCTTCTATTCCTCTCCCCTCCCCTTCCTCCCCCTCCTCTTTTAGCTGCTCTCCCCTCCCCTCTCCTCTTCCTCCTCCTGCCTCCCCCTTCTCCCTCCCCCTCCCCCTCCCCGCTTTCTTTTTAAAGACAGAGTTTCACTTTGTAGTCCAGGCAAGCTGCAATCCCCCTGCTTCGGCCTCCTGAGTGCTGCTGGCTAGGCCACACCAGCACCTGCTTTTGCTCTTTTAAATTTCCCCTCCCAGGATCCCTTGCCAGCTACTCCACGCTGGCACACAACAGTTCTTTCTCGGTCTTTCCTCCCCCAACTTCATCTGACCAGTACCTCCTGTTGGACATTTGGGCTCTTGATTTTTTTTTTAAATTGTTTTTGCTTTGAGATGGGGTCTCATGGAGCCTATTATGGTTGACTTGAATGTCAACTTGCCATAAATTAGGACCACCCAGAGAGGGAGCCTTTCCTGAAGAACCATCCCCATGGCCTTAACTGATACAGGAAGACCCACCCGGAATGTGGGCGGGGCCTCCTGGTAGCAGCTCTGTTTAGAAGGGCGGCAGGGGGAAGCTGTCTTCTGCTGCTCACTTCCCTCTGGCTGAGTTGCTTTACCTGTTGCTGTAGCAGCTGATTCCTCTGATGATGTCAGAACCGGGGTTCCTGGTCTCCCGTCATGGACTAAGGAAGCTTTCAGGCTTCCAGAGTCAGATTGGGAGTGTCGAGGTACCCAGCCTTGTGGACTGAGCATCTTCCGAGTTACCATCCCACAGGGAGAGAAAGCCCCCATGGGGTTACTCCATCTGCTGAGGCACCCAGCCGCAAGGCCCAAGCAGCTACCAGGTTCCCAGCCTCTCAGGCGTGATTCAGTGTTGTCACTATTTTAATGTGAACTGATTTAATACATTCTTTGATATATATAAATAAATCCCATAGGGTCTGTTCCTCCAGAGAACCATGATTAATACATAGCCCAAGCTGGCTTCATGTCATGATGTAGCCAAGGGGGGCTTTGAACTCCTGATCCTCCTGCCTCTACCTTCCAAATGCTGGGATCCCAGTTGTGTACCACCATGCCTGGCTTGGGTCCCTCATTTTGAGGTCAGCGGTACTGGGTTTAGAGGCTCACATGTGTGGTACCAGGCCTGGCCCGCCTTCCCCTCCATGCTGACTAGGAGCCCTCAGGCTACTCAGGCCCTACCAAGTCTCCGTGTCCTCGTGTGCAGTATTAATTACAGTCTGTGAACTCAGCAAGGACAAAGGACCCTGCCCCGTTACTTACCTTCCCCTACAGCACTGGGTCAGAAAGCTTGTCTCAGCACGGTGGCAAATACTCCACCTCATCCTTGGCATCCCCCCCACCCCACCTGGGGCTCATCTGCAGCTTTACGAAGACAGACTTAAGTGGTGCTGGACCACCAGGGCAGGGCTGTGTGAGGACATGCCTCCTGCTCTCAATTACCCATGCTGCAGTGCGTATCCAGCCCTGGTCTAGCCCAGTAGCTCTTTGATCCCTTCCTGGACAGCATTTGTAAGGGACAGAAGTCCTTTGTAGGGTGATCATTTCCTTTTGAGGGATACACTGGCTCCCTGGCGTTGTATCAGAGAGAAGACCAGTGGCCTTCTTGGGTCCTGCTGATCTCCCTTTTGTTCTTCCTCACCCAGTCCCTAGCCTAGAAGTTTCCTTAACTCCCTTACTTTTGGCCAAGACATCAGTCTATACCCAGAATCCCCCAAGGGCTTAAGCTTGTGGAAAATGGGGTCAAAGGCACTTTGTAGACTGTTTCCACTTTCTTCTCCCCACAGACCTCTCTGCCTGTTTCAACAGAAGGAGGCAGGGCAAAGGCCAGGAAGGGAGAGGTAACCGTGTCACCATGGGCTCAGCCAGGCTGAGGATTCCTAAGCCCCTGTCCCTTGGTTGTCAGGAACCCTGCACAGGGCTCATCAGCTTGCAGACTGTCCCAGCAGTCCTGCAAAGATGGCAGCATGGGAGTGGGGAGGGAGTCACACACGTACACGGCAATCCGATTGTTCCAGCAATGTGTGCAAAGCTGCCCAGCTGCCATGGCTGGGCAGCAGCCTCAATGAGCCATGCTCTGCGTCCCAGGTCCTCGAGAAGCCAGACTCAGGTGGGTAATGACAGCATTCTGCATGTGGGTCCCCTTTTTCCTCATGGTCCATTGGCTACCAGTCCCCGAGGATGAAGGGGCAGAAGTGACCACAGAGAGCCTTGGACGACCTGTGAACACAGCGGAAATAGCCTTCCGGGATCAGCCTTCCAGTGAGACAGCTCAACTTTATTCCAGAGTATCGGGGATATATAGGATTGGGGTGGTAGCTGGGGCAAACCCTAATTTGCATTAGGTGGCATGCTCCTATCACACAGCTGGATTGGTGGCAGCACAGCTCTATGAAGCTACAGCGTGTTACTTAATTACCATATGGGTAGCAGGGAAGAACGTTTGCAGGGAACTATGTCAAGAGTCATCCTTGAGGTAAGTCAGGCATCCGGGCCTAGAGACACCCTCCAGATAAGGCTAGGTAGAGAGCAGGAAGCCGCCCCCCACCGCCGCCCGCTTGTGTGTGTGTGTGTGTGTGTGTGTGTGTGTGTGTGTGTGTGTGTCCTCCATATTGTGTCAAACCTGGGGAGAGCTGTTAAGCTACAGTAGACTGCAGCCTCTGACCAATGGGGCCTCCCAACATCTGCACGCCCAGGTAAGGGCCTCCCAGGTTCCTGGATGGTCTGATTGCATCATACTGAAACTCCAGTCTAACTTTAATGTAGTAAAAGTCACAAGTCACAGCAGACACAGGTGCTTAGCTCTAGTATTCAGCCAGGTCCTGGTGTCATGATTGTTAATATTCTGACTCGCCCCCTTGAAATCCCACCCCTTGGGGCCACCCTGCATCCTGACATAAAAGTCTCATTTTAAGGAAAAACTCTGCCCCTTCCTCTCTCTCTCCTGCTTTTCTTCCCACGAGGCATGCACCCTCGAAGCCTCCCTCTCTTCCTCTCTCTCCTTTCTATCTTTCTCTTTATCTAATAAACTCTTTCCACACAAATGCAACATCTGGGTTGTGAATTACTAGCCGCTGTCACCGCCATGCACGCATGGTGTGCATCTGCCCAGCCCGCCACTGCATCTGCCCAGCACACCAGCAAGTTTTCCTCCACAAGTGGGCCCTGGCCCGGCCAGCCTTGGGTCCCCCGTGTGCATAACTCATAACAAAGATGAGCTAGCCTGCTTTGTTAGACTGCTCTATGCCTTGGGGTCAAGGAATGACTGATTGCCTCACAAGGGCACAGTGCAGGTTAATGATGGGACAACGATCAGTCTGTGGACATGTTTTGGTCAGTAATGTCCCATGTCACAATCTAGGAGGGCAAGAGCAAGGGGTCCCTGCCAGAGGCCACTGCCCATGACCTGGGGGTCCTCACACCTGCCGGAGCAGCAATCCTAGAGGCCTCCCAAGAGTTCCCGCATGGCAGGTGCCTTCCAGTTCTCTGTGTACACATGCTCCAGGGTTTTAACCTCTCCAGGGACAGGAGCTGTGCCAGACCCATGGCTCAGACACTGCACAGCTAGTTCATAAGTTTAAGGTCACACACCAATGGGAGCAGATACATTGGTAGGACCTGTGCATCTGCTCTGCCTCGTGTGTGGCTGTGCTGCTGGGGCACATGCAGGGGTCTAAATCCACCTCAGAAGCCCCAGGGCATTGGTCACGTGGTGTTTTCTATTCTTTTTTTTTTTTTTTTTTGCTTTTTTGAGACAGGGTTTCTCTGTGTAGCTTTGCGCCTTTCCTGGATCTCGCTCTGTAGACCAGGCTGGCCTCGAACTCACAAAGATCCACCTGCCTCTGCCTCTCGAGTGCTGGGATTAAAGGCGTGCGCCACCACCGCCCGGCCAGTGTTTTCTATTCTTGTAAGTCTATTTTATTATCAATTGTCAGGACACTATGCACATGTGTGTGTATATATGTGTGTGTGTGTGTGTGTACCTGCATGTGAATGTGTGAATGTGCTAGCTTGTGTGCAGAGGTCACAGCAGGGTATCATGTGTCTTCCTCTATAGCTCTCTACATCACTGCCTTGAAGCAAGGTCTCTTACTGAACCAGAAACTCACCTATTGGGCTAGGCTGGCTGGCCAGCAAAGTCTCTGGCTCCATCAGTCTCTGGCTCCATCAGTCTCTGGCTCCATCAGTCTCCGTCCGACAATGCTGGAGTCACAGGCACAAGTAGCCATGCCCTATACCTCTTACACGGATGCTGGAGATTTGAACTCAGGTCCTCGTATTTGCAGAGCAAAGCTCTTCCCCCCAAACCATCTTCTTAGCCCCACATACTAGTTGTCAACATTGCAAAGAAATCTTCACACTTGAGGCTGTGAGGAGCCACTGGCTTGATTTCAGATTTTCCTCCTTAAGTGGACGTGACAAGAGTGTCCCTCTGCCCATCACCATTCCTGTCCCAGTATGCCTAGACCCCAAATTCTGTTGGGGTTTCTCCTCTGTGGCTTTTAAGGCTAGGGCACTGATTCCTCCAGACCTGGTCCTCTGCTGTGGAGTCCTGATGAGTCCCCACCATCTAGTCAGCTCCAAGAGGCGAGCTTGACTAGGCCATCGTTTTGTGGCTCTTTGTCCCTGTGACCGTGGTTCTGAGCCCCCGGGATAGGTGCGATGCTCCAGAAGCCCACCCTGCATGTGCTCACTCAGACACATCTGTGGAGTTTGCTTGTGAGGTGCTGGGGTGGAACCCAGGCCTCACTTGTGCTAGAAAAGCTGGCTCCACTCACCCTAGACCTCTGTTTCAGAGGCCGTCAGAATGCATGGCTGTGATTTGTCTCCTTGGCTGTGAGTCTTAGACCGCAGAATGCAGTCTGAGCTCCTCCTGTGTCCCCCACCCACCTCTGCAGTGCTTTTCAAACTCTAGACCACAAATGTTGGCTGTGTCACAGAACACTCCAGACCACCTCCCCTGCAACGCCTTTGCTCAGCATTCCTTCTGTCTAGAAGGTCCTTCATCCCTCAGTGGCACCTCTTCCAGGACATCCTTCTCTACCCAGGCTATTGACAACCTCTCAGAGCCCTCATGTGTTCCAGCCCCGCCCTAGCAAATGTCGTCCAAAACCCATAGCACTACCCATCACTGCTGTCCTGGCTATCTGGTCTACCAGACTCCACCGCTGGTGCTAAGCCTGATTGGCCTTTTGGGGCCCCAGAGCCAGCTCAGGCTTGACAGGCAGCAGGTTCTGAGTCTCTGCCTAGTGGTGCTTGGGCAGTCAGCCTGTGAAGGCTAGGGTTGTCTGTCAGCCTGTGAAGGCTAGGCTTGGCTTTCCTCTCATGTGTTGTTTCCGAGAGTTGTTATAAATCATCCTTTATTTTTTTGCTGTAGTTTCTCACTCCCTCATCTTTTCTGACCCAGCAAATGTGTTGTTTTCCCAAATGTAAACCTGATTGTGTGGGTCCCTTGCTTAAAATTCTGTAATATCTCTCAGCTGTTTACAGAATGAAATCAAAATCCTTGGCCCCTGCAGGCTGAATTCCTGTCATTCTCTGAAGACCAAATTCTTTGGAATCATGGTCCCTGGATTTTCATGTCTTTGGGCCTTTGCCCAATCTAGGTTTCCATGTCCTTCTTCCTCCTAGTCTCCCTCTGAGGAACTCCTATTCGCCCTGCAAAGCCCAATTCAAATGTTCCTGTGTGTAAAATTCTTGCTCTTGCCTTTGTCCCCCAGGCCACAGAACAGTCACCACTTGTTTCCATGTTTGCCTCCTGTGAAGGCTGAAGGACCTGCAAAGCACAGACCCAGCTCCTGGCAAATCAGTACTAACAGTGAGGGTAGAGAGGCTTGCGAATGAATATTTTACAGACCATCCACACATTCCATCCTCCTAACAACCCCAGGAGGAGGCCTCAACTCACCTCCACTTTGTACACGAGGAAACAAAAGGCCAAGTGTCACACTAGTTAGGAACTGCCACATATACAGAACTTGACAAGGGTGGACTGAACCCAGTCCTGATAAACATGTATAGAATAAATGGATGGTACCACAGCTGTCAGTTAGACCCAGTGTGTGTTATGAGACCTGCTGCCTGGGGGTCCCGGTCCACCTGTCCCTTACATACCTCTCATGTCCCTGCTCTGCAGTTCTCTGGAGCAAAAGGGCTGCCATCTCCTCACCAGGTGCCACCAGCCTCGCCCGCTCCTCTCCTCCCTCCCACAGCCTCTTTTCTGGGCGCTTCCCCTTCCTTTGGCCTGTTTGCACAGCTCTGCTGTCTCCTGATTGGTCTCCAGTGAAGCCTTCCCTCTGACCTGGGGTGGCACAGGGCCATGTTCAGAGCTGGGTCACAAGGCTACTTCTAAGTCTGTGAGCTTCCCCGTGGCTGCTCTTCCTAAAGAGTAGGCTCCAGCCAGAGCAAAAAAGAAACTAAAACAGCAACAACAACAACAACAACAACCCGCAAGTGAGTGCAGGCTACAGCAACTTCAGGTGGCCTGCAGGTCAGGCCCCTGCCATGCTACAACCTCCAGACTCACAATGGCCGCTCCAGAACCTGGGGCGGATGATGCAGGGTGAGCTGGAACAGAGGGAGAGAGGTCACAGCCATTTTGTTGCTGTCACAGCTGCCCCAGGCCCAGGCTTGGTCTCTAGAGAGCCGAGCCACTGTTCGGTTTATCACGTTGCATCGTGCCTCCTCCAGGAGTGTGACCCTCCTGAGCAAACCCTTTCCCCGACACCCACTCCCTTGCAGACTCCAGACCCCCGCCATCTTTAGCACGGCGGTCCCTGGAGGCTCCTGTGTGGTTGAGTTGCTCATCTTCTTGTAGGGCTGGGCACTTCACGAGGGCGGGGTTAGTGAGAGGAAGAGCCGTGCTAGCTTCGTTCCTTCATCTCAGTCAGTGTCCAGGGAGGGCAGCGAGGGTCCTGCGAAGCGAGCCAGCCTCCAGGAGTCTACATGGGCTGCACAGACCGGACCGGACAATCCGAGGGCACCGAGACCACAGTTGTCTGGCTGAGGGTACGGGCAAAAGGTCAATGCCTTTTCCAGCTGCCCTGGTGAGGGCCGTGAAGGAATCCAGAGCATTGTTAGGTAGCATCCCTGCCAGGAGACACCATGTTTCCCTCACAGTGTTTACACTGGCCTTGGCTCTGGCAAGAGGGAGTCCGGCCAGGAGCAATCTGGCCCCAGGCTGAGAGCTGGGCACAAGTGTTTCCCTTCAAACCAGTCACTTTCCTGTAAGCAAGGATCCTCATCAGGCCATAGGAGGCTATTCTGGACTTCCTTTATTCCCTGGTATCCTCCTGCTGCGTGCTCCCTGAAAGTGTCCCTTGCTAATCTCGGGGCCTTGGGCCTGCCTGTCCCATCCCATGAGGCTGTTCAGGGTGTTCGGGCTGGAAACAGTGATGCTACTGATTGAGTGTCCCAACTTGGCCCACCCCAGGTGTGTGGAATTTTCGAGCCGGGTGAGCCAAGCCACAAAAGGAAGGCAAAAAGGCACAGCATGTTTTGGAAGGTGGCTGGCGGCTCCGGCTGTCTGTCTGTCTCATGGGCCAGGGCTTAACACATGGCCGTGCAGCCACACAGTGATGTGGGGCCTGGGGGTAGATGGCTCGGGATGGTGGCTCTGCCTCCACTGAGACCCCAGGAAGGAAGCTTCTCTAGCTTCTAACCATTTCCCCTGTCGGTGTCAGCCTAGTTCTTCCAGATGAAAGGGCCCTGTGAGGAAGGTCTTCTTTCTGTCTCCCTTGCCTCCTTACCAGAGACCCAGATTGTCATGGGCTGCTACAGACACCTTCCCCTGTCTTAGACAAACTTGGCTTTGAAGGGAATGTTGGACTGGGAGACAGGTGCTGGGTAAATGGCAGGGTGTTGTCATTAGGGTCACAGTATCATCAGCCTGACTCACGTGTGACTCTTCATGAAAGCAGCAGCTTTCTGGGCGAGCAAGCACCCTTGCAAGGAAGAATGGAGGGGTGTGGGGAGACATGGAGAGGAGTGAGCAGACGGCAGGAGGAAAAGACCAGGGGACAGAGACAACCATCTCCAAAACCAGGGTTCCAGAGGCCTCCATGGCTGGCTGTTCTAGAGGCAGGGTAGGTGGAGGGCTTCGGGTGGGTGAGGCCCTCATTCCCTGCTTGCTGTGGATGAAGGAAGACCTCTCCTCTGCCCTCCCTCTGCCCTCCATTCTCTATCACTCCTTCTGCCCTCTTCCCCTCACTCCTCACCCCTTCCTCATTTCTCTTCCCTGCCCCCTTTACTATTTCCTGCTTCTTCCTTGAGCAGGGGATCGCATTCTTCAGCCGCCATGCTGCAGTGGGTAAAGCCATCCACAAAGCGAGGGTGAAGCCCCTCTGAGCTCCAGGCCTCTAGGACCCAGAAGTTCCCCGGATCCTGGGCTCTCCAGTCCCAGAGAGCCCCATTTCCTGGAGCTGGGTGCATTCCCATTCTCACAGTCCCTGGTCCCTGCATTAGGACCCAAACTCCTACACTAACCTCTCTTGCCTACTCCCTTTACCCAAGCCCGCCTCTCTTCTCTAAGCTCACTATGGCAACTTATCTGGTATCTTTTCTCACAAAGATCTTGAAATGGACCTCAGAAAACAATCTGGTATTGAGACACCAGCTTCTCTTTTAGACTGAAAGCTGTGAGGACTGTGTGTATCTGTATGCCCAGCACAACACTCTGTTATTTACTGAGTACCTACTCCCTGCCAGGCACTAAGCTAGACTCTGCAGATATGGCAGCCAAGCAAGCAGACATGGTACCTGCCTTCCCTCCTGGACCCATCTGTCAGTATTGAAGAAGATACAGAAATCAGCACACACAGGGCTGGAGAGATGGCTCAGTGGTTAAGAGCACTTACTGCTCTTCCAGAGGACCCAAGTTCTGTTCCCATGTACAACAGCTTACAACTGCCTGCAACTCCAGTTCCAGGGGATCTGATGCCCCCTTCTGGCCCCTGTGGGTGCTGCACTTATGTGCACAAACCACACACACACACACACACACACACACACACACACACACACATCTAAGTAAACTATATAAAGGGGTAGCACTATGAAAGGGGAACAGATCCTCATTAGTCCAACCCCACTGCATGCTTCTTGCTTAAATTGCATGAAGGATGAGTGAAGTCCACCCCTTTTCCTATTTCCTATTTCCTATTTCCTTTCCTCCCCTGTTTCCAAGCCTGAAGGCTGGTCCAGTCTGTACCATCCACAAATATCTTTAATTATGTCCTGTCTTAAACTATTCATTCCTTTGTTCTCCATGTATTCATCTTGTCTCCCTCATAAAAGTAAATTTTTATGCAATAATATATGTACCAAGAATTTTAACATATTGCCTTATTTAAAAATCTTATTCCTGTTTTAAATATAAGGGCACTGAGAGTCTACTAAATCATGTGTCAAAAGTCATACAGCTAACATCCAGAGATGAGCCGTGTCCTATACTTCTAAATGGCTATAAGGAGTGTCCCTCATCCCCAAGATACCACAAACAGAGCTGGGAAACCTTGCTGGTAGTAAGTGGGTGATCTGGAGTTCAGCAAGAGAAGGGCTGATGCCCTTCCATCCCTTGAAGGATCTCAAGGATTCAAAACCCCATGCTGTTTGATCTCCAGGCTCCATGGCTGGCCTCTGGAACCCTGTTCTTCACCCTTGCTCCTGTGTCTTCCTCCCTTTCTTCCACAGGTCTGCCCACAACCACCTTCTCACAGAGAGGAATCCCTGGGAGTATCTACCATCTCTAGCTCCTTTTCTTTCTGCTCATTTCCACTGAGCTTGGATTTAGTCCGACTGACAGCCCCACCCAGCATCCTGCCTCCTGGCTTGTCTAGCAATCACTCATTTCCTTACCATTGCATTTATAAATGGCTCTCCTCCGCCGCAGAGGCTGGGATGGGGACCCAGCTGAACCCCGCAGTCCTAATAACACTGAGGGCCAACACAGAGCTTCCTGTTCCACTATCACTCCTTCATCACAGGCAAGAGACACTGTTTCCTCAACTACTTTTTCAGTCATTTGCACAAAGTAGCGGGTACCCATGGATGAACTCATTGAGTCTGTGTACCCGTACCCAGCCTGCGATCAGATGTGCTCACTTTCTTTGTAACTTTGATACGAGATCATACCCGAGTGTGGACTGCAGAATGGTGTTTGGTGTGTTGTGTAGTCGATGAATTGAGCTAGTACATACAGAACCCCTTACAGTTCTTACGTCTTGAGATGACTGTTTAGCCTTCCCAGCATTCCCTCGGCTGTGTTTTTGGCCACACTGTGTCCGCTGGGAACAGTGCATTGGGGGAGTATGAGAAGCCAGGGTCCACACGGATGCCGATTTTTGTTTCCAGTCATGGGATTGCTGCATCCTATGTGTTTTAATTTTCAATTATTTTGGGGAACCTCCACATCACACTGTTTAAACTTATAATACTACCACAACTGAGAGTAACTAACACCCTCAATTCAAAACCCCAAATTTGAAATGCTCTGAAATTTGAAACCATTTTAGCACTGCTGTGACACCACAGAGGCGAGTTCCATGTCTTGAAACTGTTTCAGGCACAAACTTATTAAAACTATGGTACAGATCACCCTGGTCTGAGCACAGAAAGTGTGTTAGGGCTATAAGGGAATTTTGGGTTCAGACAGGGTTCCTTCTCCAAGAAATCAGATTTTATATGAACAAATGTTAAAAAAAAAATCCCTAAAATAATAATAGTAAAAACTTGGTTCCCGGGGCTGGGGATTCAGCTCAATGGTAGAGCGCTTGCCTAGCAAGTGCAAGGCCCTGGGTTCGGTCCTCAGCTCCGGAAAAAAACAAAAACAAAAACAAAAACAAAACTCTGGTCCCAAGCATTAGGAGACTCTCCCACCTGCACTAATTTATAAACCCACTACAGTGGACAAGCTTTCCTTTTCTCCACCTCTGCTGACACTGTTGCCTGTCACCTTTCTGTTCTGGACCTTTCTGACAGATGTGAGGGATAGCTCATGGTAGTTTTACGTTGTGTTTCCTGGGTGATTAATGATGCTGAAACTTTTGCATATAAAGATTAGATGTAAAATAGCTCTGTCTCCACAAAAACTTTCACGTCATGTGTCTTCGTTAGATTTCTAGTGCTATGGTAAACACCATGACCAAAAGCAACTTGGAGAGGAAAGGGTTTATTAGCTTACAGTTGTAGTTCATCAGGAAGGGAAATCGGGTCAGGAACTCAAGGCAGGAACTGAAGCAGAGACCACAGAGCGGTGCTGCTTCCTGGCTTGATCCCCATGGCCTGCTCAGCCTGCCTTCTTGTACAGCCCAGTGCCATTTGCCCAGGTGTGGTACCAACCCACGGTGGGCTGGGTCCTCCCACACCAAAAATAATCAGGAAAGTGCTCCACAGACTTGCCTACAGGCCGATCTGATGGGAGCGTTTTCTTAGTTGAGGCTCCTCTTCCCAGATGATCCTGTCTTGTGTCAAGTTGGAAAAAAAACAAAACAAAACTCTAACAAGGGCAAGAACTAGAAGGATGAGATGGATGATGAGCAAGAGCCAGATGAGGTATCTAGGTGGGTGAGAATAGGATGAGAAAGACTAAGATGGGGCAGAACTAAGATCAAAGAGTTAAGATCGTACATAGAGGGAAGGGGGCTAAGTAAGAGAGCAGAATAGAAGCTGTGTAGAGAGAGAACTGACTCGGAAAAATAAAGTGAATGGACTGAAGAGTTTCGTGTGCATAGATTCATTCACCATCCTTAAGATTAGATTTCTCAGCTGGTTGATAGATTCTTCCATGGACCCTGGGAGAGGGCTATCGAGGGGCTGGACCCCAATAGTCCACGAGAGTTGCCGTCTTGTCAACTTGACAGTACAACACTATTAAATAATAAACTTTTTTGTTTCTTGTTTATCTCCAAGATCCCATATTAATACCATATCACAATATAAAATATCCCAACTTCAAAAAAATCTCACAGTCTTTAAAACCTCTAACTTTGAAAGTTCAGTCTGGGGCTGGAGAGATGGCTTGGTTGGTGGCTGTGACCACTGGCTGCTCCTCCAGAGGATCCAAGTTCAGTTCGCAGCTCCCACATGGCGGCTCATAACTGTTTGTAATTCATGCATGTGGGACACAGATATATGCAGACAAAACACTAATACACATAACATAAGTAGATAGATAGATAGATAGACAGACAGACAGACATACAGATAGATAGATAGGTAGGTTTTAAAAAGCCCAGTCTCCTTAAACTATCCAAAGTCTCTTTAAAAGTTCAGAGTCTCTCTAAAATAATATCTATGGTCTTAAAACTGGGTTTCTGTAAAAAAAAAAAGTTTTGTGGTTTGTTGTTGTTGTTGTTTTTAATGAGAGGGTTTCTCTATGTAACAACGCTGGCTATCCTGGACCTTTCTTTGTAGACCAGGCTGGCCTTGAACTCACAGAGATCCATCTGCCTCTGCCTCTCAAGTGCTAGGCTCAAAGGCACATATCACCATGCCTGGCTAAAAGTTACTTTCATACTTCAAGAGGGAAGAACAGGGGCACACTCAGAATTTAAGCAAAACTAAAATCCAGCGGTGTAAAAATTCAGTGCTTGACGTCCGGGACCCACTTACAATCATCTGGTCTCTAAAAGACCTGGACAGCCCAATAGCTCAGGCTCTGCCCTGGGCAGCACACACAGCTTGTGCCATGGGCTCAGGCTGGCTCCACCCCATAGCTGCTGCCGTCCTTGGTGGTCGTACCACGGTCCTGGCTTTTCCCATATGCTGCAGCCGGGCTGTACCTTCACCAACAGCTTCTCCTGGCCTCTCTTCAGGGACACCAGCCCATCACATGGTACCTCAGCCTCTCTCTGTGACTCGTTCAATCCTGGGGTCTTCACTGCACCTGAGGCTGCCTTTACCACTGGCCTTGCCTGGCCTCTCACAGTGCCAAACCTCACCTCATCTTTACGTGACTTCTTCAAATCATGCTGCTGTCCTGCCACCAAAACCAGTAACATGTGGGGGACTCTTAGATATTACCAAGTTTGGCTGCTAGCTTGAGATGTAGCCTTGGCCCCCACCTCTAGACCACAGCTTGGTATGCTGACCTGGAGGAAAAACTTTCCATAATACTTCACCTCAGTAATGCTGATCTCTTCTTCTTTTTTAAAAATTAATTTACTTTTAAAGATTTCCATACAATATATCTTACAGATTCTTCCCCTTCCCCAGATCCTCCCATCTCTCTAGCTACTCATCTTCATGCTCTCTCTCAAAAAATAAATAAAAACAAAAAGTGCAAATCAAAATGCATTAAAAAAGACAACACAACAGAAAACAAAACCCAGTGAGACAAAGAAAGTTCCAAATCAAAACAAAAAGCGTGTGCACACACACACACACACACACACACACACACACACTACATGGAGTCCATTTTGTGTTGGCCAACTACTCCTGGGCACGGGGCCTGCCTTGGAATATGGTTGATACACCCAGTGACACTTTGTTGGAGAACATTGACTTTCTCTTACCTAATAAGTATCAATTGCAAATAGCTTTTTGGTGAGGGGTGGGACTTTGTGCCTTCCCTTCTCCATGCTTGGATTTTGTTTGTTTTGAGCATTTTGTCTTGTATATGCTGTCATAGTCTTTGTGAGTTCCAATGCGTATTAGTCCTACTGTGTCTGGAAGGCCCTGTTTCCTTGAAGTCATCCTCTACCTCTGAGTTACAATAGCTGTTCTTATGGCTCTCTACATGATGCCCCCCCCTCAGGTCCTCCTCCAGTTCTGCCTTTTGAAGAGAAGGCCTCTGCCCGCCTTGTCTGAGGTTGCAATATTCATGTGAAATGTTTTCACCCTCGTTTGGTTTAATTTTCTCCCTGGCAATTACTCTTAACACACTGGAAATTCCATAAACGTATCTGTTTATGTCTCTCCACTTAGAATATATGTTCTGTGAGATTAGGGTTTGCCTGTTTCTGTCAAGTTATAGTTCATATCCTCTAAACTATACCTGGCGTGTAGGCCCTTGACAAATAATTCCTTTGTGTTGACTTTTATCTGACCCATCCCAGAGGGATTTGAAATTTTTTAAATTCAGTTAAGGGAGCTAGGGGCTTATCCCAGTCTGATTGGCATCCTGGAGGCAACACATGGGCCTAAGTTGGCACATCGGCATCCTGGAGCCTAGGCCAGCCCAGGAATGTATTTTTATTTAGCTCAATAGAAATTATATTAGCTGTCAACATTAAAGCATGAGAGATTTCATGTTTTTAAAGCCCAGATTCCAGCTTCTCTGGAAAAATCCAATGATCTTGTGGTCCTGGGGCTGCATTCCAAGCTGGCAACAATCAGGATGCTTAGCAGTCCCTGTCCTCCGAGATGGACCAGCTCCTGCCAGAATCAGGATACTTAGCAGTCCCTGTCCTCTGCGATGGACCAGCTCCTGCCAGAATCAGGATGCTTTAGCAGTCCCTGTCCTCCAAGAGGGGCCAGCTCCTGCCAGCCTCATTCACATACATGTTCCGGACCTACCTGGTCTCTTTGGCTTTGGTTTGTGTCTGTCCAGTGGTGTGGTCAGAAGCAAGCACCTCTGAGTTTCCTATCCTCGTCTGTGACTAAAGGTGATATTGTGCCCGCACTGCATGAGGAGACTCATCTGGGAAGGGTCTGTGTGAGCTGCAAAGCCCAGAACACCCTGAAACAGTTGGCAGCCACACCACACCCTTTCACATAAACACCTCATCAGGGGCAGCTGCTGAGCTCTGTACCCTGCCCTGCCCGAGGATCCCACCCAGATACTCTGTACAATGGCTTCCTGCTTCCCAGATAGCATCTGGTTCTCATGCAGTCTGCTCAATGCTCCTCTGTCCTCAAGCTTGTCCGTGGACACCTACATAAGTCCTCTCTGTCACCTCCCAGTGCAGTCGTGGGTCTCTGACAAGACTCCCCTGTACTGGCCTTTGGCAGTTGTACCAGAGAGGCCTTGCAGCAGGCCCTGGAGAGGTGTTTCAAGGTGTGGCCCTGCCACCACAGTGCCCACCAACATTGCCACCAAGAAACCAGCATGGTTCCCAGGGGATCCCTGCCTGATACTAGATGGCAAGAGTATGAAGTATTACCATGTACCAGTAGGTTTGGGGTAGGAACACAGATGTTCCTGGGATGTCAGGAATGTGTGAGGAAGCCACAGGAATGCCAGGGAGAGAGGGACACTGAGTCGCTAGCTTTCAGGGCCTTGTGTGCCACGTTTGTGGGGCTCAGAATCCCAGCTTTGAGTAACCACGTGGTTATCTGTTGGCTGCATGGCCTGAAAAGCAACTCCAGCTTATCTGGGTTTGGTTTCCTCTCCTGTGAAGGAAACTTTTTGTTTTTCCCCCTTCTTTCCTGTATTGTGAGAATCCCACGAGATCATGAGAACCACATGGTCACATATGTGGCAGACACGACCTGAACACTTTACATAGATCAGCCCATGTATGCCTCACACCATCGCCAAGAGATGGGGTCTGTTAGCATCTCCATTTTACAGATGGGGACACTGAAGCACAAAGGCTAAGGAATTGACTGTAAAGTTACACCAAGTGAGTGGCAGGGTTGGGATTTGAACTCAAGAAATCTAGGCATGGAGTTCCTTGCTTCTTTAAGTTCTGACAATGTCACTTCTGTATGAAACAGTGCTGGGACAGCCCTAAAAGCCTTTAAATGTCAGGCAGGGCACATGGTTCCCTCTGATGGTTGGGAGTTGTTTTGCTGGGAAGCAGGGATTTGAATTCTCCTCAACAAGGGGCACAGTTCAGCTATCTTAAGCCTCTTGAGCTCCAGTGGGGTGCCTGCACCCATGGGGAGCCCTTAGGTTCTGAGGTAAGCCAGGCCCAGCACACAGGGCAAGCAGAGAATTAACAGGAGGGCAGTCAGGTGGGCGAGTGTCTGTGGGTCCCAGGAATTGCCACAACTCTGCTTCTTTGGGCAGAGTTGCATGAACCTTTTCATGGGAGAGGTAAGTACCCCTACTGTTTATATCTGATTGCACATGTACAGCAAGGTCCACATCTAGCTGCAAGGGAGTCCAAGAACTGTGATTGTATTCCGAGAAGGCAAGGGGGTAGGTGAGATGCAAGCAGCACTTAATAGCTTGTTTTGTGGCTCAAAGCAGAGAGGAGTTTACTCAGCAAGGTGGGTAGCACTGGCACTTAAGGTCAACACTGGACAGACAGGGCCTGAAGACACAGGTGAGTGGTTAAGCAAGTTTGGAGGATATGATGTTTCTGGCTTCCATCACAGTCACCTGCATGTGCATGCGTGCATGCTCACATGCACGCATACACACACACACACACACACACACACACACACACACACGCATGCATACACTCACACACAAATAGAAGTAAAATAAATCTTTTAAAATTATTGGACAGACAAAGACTTGGAAGGGACAAACTTTGGTAATTGGAACAGAGCCCAAGAGTGCATAACCCTAAGCCCACTAGTGCCAGATGGTGTAGTAGACAGGAGGAGTAAGAGAAAGAAAAAAAAAAGAAAAAGGGCAGACGTAGGCAAAAGTGGCCCAGAAACAAGCGCAGAGCAGACGGGTAGTATGGACTTGGACGAGTTGGGTATTGCCTGGTATGCTGGCATCCGGGAGACAGTTTTTCTCTGGATGAAGGTGCAGTGCTATAAAAAAGGACATGAAGACAAGAAGGGGATGTGCTGGGAGGAGGGTCCCAGTGAGAGGAGGAGGGGAGACAGGGTGACGGCAGGGGAAAGGACCGAACTTCACCCTACACGTGTACCAAACTGTCGAAGCTTCTGTTTTGTTAGGACATGGTCTCACTAGGTAGCCCTGGCCAGCCTGGAATGTGACATGTAGAGCAGGCTAGTCTGGAACTCAGAGATTCTCCTGCCTCTGCATCCAATCGCTAGGATTAAAAGTGTGCACCACCACGCCTGGCTGAAAAAAAAATTTTTTAATATAAAAACCAAAAAAGTGTGGTACCATAGTGAGGAGCCATCTTAAGACGGTCACCCCCAGGCTTGCTGCTTGGGGAAACACGGGAAGATCTTTCTCCCTCCCTCCCTCCCTCCTTTCTTTCCTTCAACTTTTTAATTTGCCCATTGCTTTGTGTATATGTATGTAGACATGTATATTTTTTACTTTTTTTTTTTTTTTTTTTTTTTTTGGTTTTTCGAGACAGGGTTTCTTTGTGTAGCTTTGCGCCTTTCCTGCAACTCACTTGGTAGCCCAGGCCGGCCTCAAACTCACAGAGATCTGCCTGCCTCTGCCTCCCGAGTGCTGGGATTAAAGGCATGCACCACCAATGCCCGGCTATTTTTTACTTTCTAATGTATTTTTTATTGTTATTTCTCTCTCTTCCCTTCTAACAGTCAAATTCCTCCCCCACCTCCATTTCCCAGCTTTTCCCTTTTCACTTGTCGACTGTTCTAACGTGTTTGCTTTCTGGTTTTCTTTCCCTTTCTCATCCTCTGAAACTTGTTGGTTTAGACACTGGGGAGATGACCCAATCAGTGTGTTGCTTACCACACGAGTGTGAGGACCTGAGGTTGGATTCCCAGCATCCATGCAGGAGCCGAGTGCTGCCATTTGCACCTCTAAACCCGGCACTGGGAGGCAGAGAAGGGCAGACCTGTGAAGTGCAGGGGTCAGCAGCCTAACCGAATCAGTGGGCAGTTAGTGACAGACCCTGTCTCAGGAAATAAGGTAGAGGGTGATCGATGAAGACACCGATGTTGATCTCCACACATGCACACATGTACACATGCATGAACATGCACAGATGCACACACACCACATGCGTACATAAATTAAAAAAACCACAAATTTTTTTGGTTTCTATTATTTCTGACCCCCCCTTTCTATTGTTGTTAGAGTTGTGGCTGTCGTATTTGGTTCCTGTTGTTCCATGATGTCTGTCTCTGGTTCATTGTCCTTTGTTGTTACTGCTTTTTTTGTTTTCCTGTTTGTGCATGGCCCTGAAGATCAAGCATGGTACCCTGAGTGTTATGTGGATGTTCTGCTGCTGAGCTACATGTCCAACCCAGCTGTGTATGTGAGTGTGTGACATACATCTTGCTTTATACACAATTTACCCCCCCCCCCACACACACACTCTTAGACTTCAACAAATACTTTAACTCAAACAATAGGGAAGCAACCACCCCCACCCCCACCTCCAGCTACAACCAGGATCTAAGCAGACAGGCCTGGGGATGGCCTACACCTGATGATCTGCTCTGATCATCCACCCTGACAGCAACAAAAGAGAGAGACAACAAAAAGACCATGGGCACTGTACTCACGAGGGGCCACAGGATAGCTCCCTCCTATACCCTTTTAGGTTGTCCATTGTCAGCTGCACTGGGGGCATAATCACAGGAGGTGTACCTTGCATACTCCACTGACTACAACACAACTGTCTGGCCCGATCTACTAGAAGATGCTGGAAGCATGCCACTCTTACAAGTCCTTCAGAGAAAGCAAGACCTTCAGCTTCCAGCACACTTGTTACTCTGTCAAAGTCCAACTGAAAATGTATTTGGTATTTCACAACAGTTTGAAATCCCAGGACACATTGTCAAGAGAATACTGCTCCTTAAGAAAGATTCTCATGTAAAGACAGAAAAGATGTCCATCCAACAGGTGTGCCAATCTCCACACAGAGACATGAGAAATCTGGAAAGAACAGGGCAACAGGATGCTCCAGAGGTCTGTAGTTCCCAGGCAGGATGCTCCAGAGGTCTGTAGTTCCCAGGCATTTTGGAAAAGAACCAAATAGAAATCTTAGAAATAAAGAGCTTGATAGGAAAAAAATCAGCTGGGCAGTGGTGGTGCTCACCTTTAATCCCAGTGCTCAGGAGGCAGAGGCAGGTGGATCTCTATGAGTTCGAGGCAAGCCTGGTCTACAGAGCGAGTTCCAGGACAGCCAGGGCTACACAAAGAAACCCTGTCTCAAAAAATGAAAGGAAAAATCAAAATCAAAACCAAACCCAAAACAAAATCCAGCCATTCATGATGATATACACCAGTAATTCTAGCATTTGGGAAACAAAGACAAGAGGTTCACTGCAAGTTCAAGGCAGGCTAGTCTACATAGCAAGTTTCAGGCCAGCTAGGGCTATATCGTGAGATCCTGTCTCAAAAAGAACAAAAACAACCCCCACAACTCCCCAACAAGACACCCCACCCTCCACTCCCCATCCCTGCAAAACAAAGAGAAACCCTCAACCAATCAAATAAAAAGCACTACACCTTAATAGAAAGCCTCACTGCTTGAAGACAAAATTGATGTATTGTAATATTTAGAAAGTAATAAAGAAAAGAAACTATAAAGAGAATATGCAAAAACCCCGAGGCACCCTTACAAGACCAACTTCTATGCTGTTAGAGATGGTGGTTCTGAGGTCCAGACCAATATAACAGGAAACCCATTGAGGGGAGGAGGGCAATGATTTATTTGGAAGCATAACGCACATGCATGAAAGGCCACCATAAAACCCATTACTTTGTGCAACTTTAACAACTAATAGGAAAGAAAACTTTCTTGAGTGAAATAATAGAAGAACATTTTCCCAATCTTAGGAACAATGTGGGCATACAGGCGCCCCTTGATGACATTTAGAGTAGATCAAAAAGGAACGTCCTGTGTAGAGTGCAGAATGAAAGAAGAATAAGAAAGCTGTGTGAGAGAGACAGAGAGTCACAGTGGCCGTTCAGCAGCGACTGCAAATGCCGGGAGAGTGTGCAAAGAAAATTGTCAACATAGACGGCCATATCCAGCAAAGTCAGCCTTCAGAACCAAAGGAAAAACAAAGACCTCCAAGGCAAGTGTACACTAAAGGAATTCACAGCCACTCAGCCAACACTGCAGAAGACATTTAGAGGAATCCTACACGGCAAAGAGGACGATAAACACCACTCTGAATGTACAGGAAGGAATAAAGCCACCAGAAGAGCAGATGAGCAAAGGCAATAGAAAAGAAGCGAACGTTACAACGACAGAATAACGAACTGTGGTGGAACACGCCTGTAATCCAGGCTGGGATCACAAGTTCGAGGCCAGCCTTGGATTCATGGTGGTTCATAGCCAGCCTCAGCATTTAAGTAAGATCCCGTCTCAACATAAAGCATTTTCAGTGGGAGGATTGAGGGTGTGGTAGAGCAAGACTCTTGTTTCAATAAAAAAATAATCTGTTTCAAACAAAAAAATAATTCAATAAAATTGAACAAAACAAAAGAAAGAAAACAAAACTGTAAGACATAGCATATGACTTTTAATTATAACCCTGTATGTACGCTGTCTTTATTCTCTAATAAAGACACAGGCTGGCTAGGTGTAGTGGCCCATGTCTTTAATCCCAGCACTTGGGAGGCAGAGGCATGTGGATCTCTGAGTTCAAGGTCAGCCTGGTCTACATAGTGAGTTCCAGGACAGCCAGGGCTACATAGTGAGACCTTGTCTCAAAAAATAAAATAAGAAAAGAAGAAAAAGAATAGGACACAGGCTGAACGAATTTTAAAAAAGTCTGGCTGTTCACTGTCTGCAGGAAGTACACTGTATGGGCAAAGACACACAGAGATTAAAGGTGAAAGGGTGATATGATAATTTCAATATGAAAGGTCTCCAACAGGCTCACGGCTTGAATGGTTGGTTCCAAGCTGCTATTGTAGCTATTTCTGGAAACTTTAGGAGGTGGCCTGTTGGAGGAAGCAGGTTCTCTTAGGTTGTGTTTGAAGGTGTATCTTTTCCTTAGTTCCTTCATGGGCTCTGCTTCTTGGGCTCCATGAAGTAAAGAACCTCACTTACCACATATTGCACCAAGTGAATGGGGCTGGGCAACCAGGGACTTCTCTTTCCAAGCCATGAGCAAAATCAATCACTCCTTTAAGATGTTCTCTTGGGTTTTTGGTGACAGCCACACAAAGGTAACTAATACAGATGGAAAATTATATTACGAGAGAATGGAATCCAGAGGCAACTGGCTACTCATATCTGCCAAAGCAGACTTCCAGCTGCGAAGGTCAGGAGACAAAGGCCGTATATAATAAAGAGAAAAACACACCATGAAGATACAATGGTGGCAGCCTGAGGGTATAACTCTGTTTGCCTAGGATGCACAAAGCCCTGGGTTCAGTTCCTGGTACTACATGATGCTGGCATGGTGATTC
Organism: Peromyscus eremicus; assembly: GCF_949786415.1. NCBI lineage: Eukaryota > Metazoa > Chordata > Mammalia > Rodentia > Cricetidae > Peromyscus > Peromyscus eremicus. The sequence goes on along the minus strand of NC_081431.1, from coordinate 58,933,893 downwards.
ATGCCTGTAGTCCTAGCACTTGAGATGTGGAGGCAAGAGGATCAGATGGTTCAAAGCCAACCTTGTGTATGGGTCCACGACCAGCATACAGGAGACCCTGCTCTAAAAAAGTAGGTATAAGGATGATGTATATACAAATATCAGCACACCCAATTTCTAAAAGCAGAAAAACTGCTGGGCATTATTAAGTGATGGGCCCCAGTATTACAATAAAATATAATAATAGTAGTATCCCAAACTCACTGACAGATCAAGACAAAAGGTCAACCGAGTTAAACTGCACTACAGACCCAGCAGACTCATCTGGCATCTCTAGACAGAGAATGCACATTCTTTGCTGCTGCTCCTGGAACTGTTTCCAGACTAGATCAGGTATTAGGACATGAAGCGAGTCTTAACAAGAGCAAGAAGTATCAGAACAATCTCTTGTACCTTTTTAGGTCCTAGTGGAGTGAAAGAGCAGCAGCAGCAGCCAGAGGAACGATACGAACTGTACAGCACATGGGAATTACACAGTATGCTTTTGAATAATTAGTGAGTTGCTGGAAGAATCAAAGAAGAAATTGAGAAATTTTCCGAGTCCTAGTAGAAAATTAGTATGTAAGACTCTGTGTATTTCAACAAAGGCATTTCTCAGGGGTAAGTTTATGGCAGAGTGTCCCACGTTTAAAATAACAAGGAGCCAGGTGTGGTGGCCTACGCCCTCAGTCCCAGCACTGAGCATGCTGCATACACCCTCAGTCCTGCATTGAGCATGCTGCATACAACCTCAGTCCCAGCACTGAGCATGCTGCCACACACCCTCAGTCCTAGCATCGAGAAGGCTAGGCAGGAGGATTACTTCAAGACTGAGGTCAGCCTGGGCTACATAGTGATTGCAGGCCAGCCAAGACTACACAGGATGACCCTGCCTCCAGAAAACAAAGTAATAAATAAACACTACAAAGGTCTCAGATGTCTCAAGGTCTTGGAGACACAAGAGCAAGCCAAACCCAAACCAATAGGTGGAAACCATAAAGATGAGAGCTGAAATGGACAAGGAAACAAACAACTCTCTGAAAAGAGAACAGATTCATAGACAAACTCAAAATTAGCAAAACCTAAATTAATAGATATAAAGGCAAAAGGGTGATATTACAACAGATACCACTGAAATATAGAGAAGTATTTTGAAAAATAATACCCCAGTAAACTGGAAAATATAGAAGGTGTTGGGTAAATTTGTAGACATATATAACCTAACCAAATTGAACCAAAAAATCAAACAAACAAACAAAAACCACCCCAAACCTAAACATGACAATAACAAGTAATGGAGCTGATGTAGTAATGAAAAATCTCCCAACAAAGAAAACACCAGGACCAGATGGACTCATTGCTGGACTTTACCAGACCTTTAAAGAGAAACGAACATAATTGCTCCTCAAAGTGTTCTATAAAATGGAACAGAAAGAAATGCCTCCATCCTCTTTCTTTGAAATCATTATTATCCCGATATTAAAAATTCAGTAAAGACAGATGGATCTAGAAAAAATCATCCTGAGTGAGGTAACCCAGACTCAGAAAGACAAACATGGTATGTACTCACTCATAGGAGGATACTAGATGTAAAACAAAGATGACTAGACTGCTACTCACAACTCCAGGGAGGCTACCTAGAAAACAGGACCCTAAGAAAGACACAGGGATCGCCCAATGACAGAGAAATGGATGAGATCTACATGAACAACCTGGACGTGAGTGGGGGTAATGAAGGGCAAGGGTCGAGGGAAAGAGAGCTTAGGGGAGCGGGAGATCCCAGCTGGATCAAGAACAGAGAGGGAGAACAAGAAATAAGAGACCATGATAAATGAAGACCACATTAGAATAGGAAGAAGCAAAGTGCTAGAGAGGTCCACAGAAATCCACAAAGATACCCCCACAACAGACTACTGGCAATGGGTGAGAGAAAGCCCAAACTGACCTACTCTGGTGATAGGATGGCCAAACACTCTAATTGTCGTGCTAGAAACCTCATCCAATGACTGAGGGAACCGGATGCAGAGATCCATGGCCAGGCCCCAGGTGGAGCTCCAGGAGTCCAATTGGCGAGAAAGAGGGCGAGAAAGAGGAGGGTTTGTATGAGCAATAATTGTTGAGACCAAGATTGGAAAAAGCCCAGGGACAAATAGCCAAACAAATGGAAACACATGAACTGTGAACCAATAGCTGAGGAGCCCCCAACCAGATCAGGCCCTCTGGATAAGTGAGGCAGTTGATTAGCTTGAACTGTTTGGGAGGCATCCAGACAGTGGGACCGGGACCTGTCCTCAGTGTATGAGCTGGCTGTTTGGAACCTGGGGCTTATGCAGGGACACTTAGCTCAGCCTGGGAGGAGGTGTCTGGACCTGCCTGGACTGAATCTACCAGGTTGAACTCAATCCCCAGGGGAGTCTTTGCCCTGGAGGAGATGGGAATGGGGGGTGGGCTGGGGAGAAAGCAGGGAGGGGGGCGGGAGGGGGGGGACAAGGGAATCCGTGGCTGATATGTAAAATTAAATTAAATTATAAAATAAAATTTAAAAAAAGAAAATAGAAACAAGCAAACAAACAAAATTCAGTAAAAACACAACCCAAAAAGGAAAACTACAGACCAATATCTTCGATGAAGCTACACAGACATAAAAATCTTCAACAAACTAAATTCATCACTCCATTCAAATTATCACACCAGGTTGGGTCATTATAGAGGTCACACAAATTGATAAATATGACCTAGCACATAAACAGAATTAAGGACAAAAACCACGCAATAGTTTCCATGGATGCAGAACAGAACAAACCTTCAACAAAACATAGCATCCCTCATGATATACAAGCCATGTAGAAACTGTAGAAAGATCGTGTCTCACCAAAATAAAGGCTATACAAAACAAACCCATAGCCAACATCATCAAAAAGTGAAAGCATGTCCTATAAAATCCTGAATGAAACAAGGAAGTTCAGGCTTACCATTCTTTTTCAATATGCAGTACTTGAAGTCTTAGCCAGAGCCATGAGGCAGCAGAATGCCTCTCAATAAGAGACAGGAATTGAGAAGGAGCTAAGTCAGATTGTCCCTACTTTCAGACAACATAGTCCTGTGCTTTGAAGAAACCTTATATGCTGTTGCTGGGAACATACATCATTGCAGCCACTGTGGAAATCAATATGGAGGTTCCTTAAAAGACTGAAACTGGAACGGCGACATGGTCCGGCTGCACCTGTCCTGGGAATAAATCTGAAGTCAGCACACAGCAGACACCATTTGCCGTGCATGTGGACTCACTCTTCATAGTATCCTTGGATGGAATAAGCTTTGCTGCTCGCCAGTAGTTGAATGGGTCAGAAAACAAGGATTTATGTTCAGCCACAAAGACAGACGAAGTGATTTCCTTTGCAGGGAAATGGATGGGACTGGAGAGCGTCACGGTTGGTGAAATAGGCCAGACTCAGAAAGACAAGTGTGGAGTGTTTCTTGGGGAGGGGGGTGTTAAAGTAGAAGGAAGTCTGTTAGGGAAAAGGAGGGGATCAGTGGGGTGGGTAGGAGAGGGCAACAGGTGCTGGACGGATGGCTCAGTGGTTAAGACCACTTGTCGCTCTGGCAGAGGACCATGGTTCAGTTCCCAGAATCCACATGGTGCTTCACAACTGCTTGTAACTCCAGTTCCAGGGGGCCTGACACCCTCTTACCTTCACAAGCACCACACGTGTGCTGCACACACACACACACACACACACACACACACACACACACATAAAATAAATGAATCTTTTTTAAAAAGTTGGAGAGCATAATAAGGGAGTGTTTCTATGACCAAAGTATACATATTTATTAAAATGTCATAGTGAAACCTATCCTTTTGTATAATGGCTGTCCGCTAATAAAATGAACTTAGACCATAGCTACAACCCGTGCTCACTAGCCAGCTGCAAAATCTGAATTGATTAGAACATAAAGGCATCCTATGAAATAAAACACTTGGATTTCCTAAAACAGCCAGCCTTCCAGAAATTATGATTCAGTCATCAAACATTCTGATCTATAAATAGGATTAATAGTGTACCTCAGGGAAGTTGAGAGGATGGTGAATGAGCCCTTATGCTTGATGCATCGTAAACACTGTATCGTGGTTGCTTGTGCTGTTATCCCTCGGGAATGTTCTAGCTTCTGTGGGGATTAGAGAGTTGACTGAGCTAAGCTCTGTGCATTCAAGGAGCTCCTAGTCAAATTCATTAAAGAAGTAAAATGCAGAGAAAGCTCTACAGTTGTGGTTTGCCATGCAGGGTGTGCCTGGGAGTCCCCCGAGGCCTCCTCTCTCACAGTTTGGATTTTCTCCACTGGGTGGAGGCAGGGCTAGGACATCTGTGTTCTATTAGAGGTGCACAGGAGATTCTCAGGCACACCCAAGGTACAGGAGACTGCTTTCTGCTCTGGTGGATGCCATATAGATGTGGCAGCCTTGGGTGGTGGCTGACTGACTCAGCCTGGGTCAGTCAGGAGAGGGTTCACGGAGGAAGTGATGCCCAAAGGCTACAAGCAAAGATGATCTACTCTTCATGGAGAAGGCCCAGCACACAGTAAACTAATCACACGGAGGCCTGGCTCATAGCTCAGTGATAGAGCACTTGCCAAACGTGTATAAGGGGCTGGGCTCAATCGCCAACGTTTCCAAAAATGTTTCAAAACAATTGAAGACTTCTTTTTTTTTTCCAGAAACTATCAGAGTAAGTCTGTGTTCATGGAGTACAGATTCAGGAGGGTGTGAGGGATGGGGGGAGATGCCAACAGGTGACATAAAGGAACCAATAGATGTGATTCTGGTCAGTCAGGATCAGAAAAACAAACAAACAACACAACACAACACAATTTTTCTGAAGCAAGAGAATGCATAGGTGTAATGCCCACAATCTCCGGAGGGTCCTAGGCATCCTCCTTCACTTCAAGTGTACCCACTGCCATGCATGGGCTGTGAGGCGGCAGCGTCTGGAACGGAGATGTGAGATATGGGGAAGATCTGGTTCAGGCGGGAATGCATGAGCTGCTTTGGGTTGAATTTGAGGTGTTTCACGTTCAGTATCCAAGTGGAACTGTCTCAGAGGCAGGTGGGTGTATAGGTGTGGAACAGAGGGAGAAAGTATACTCTGGAGAGACTGACTGGCTGCAGGCTGGTGGTCAAGTCGTGGGGGTAATTGGGGCTCCTTGGGGGAGTGCAGGGTGAGAAAGGAAGAGGATGGCCAGGCTGCAGTGTGAACGACTGATGCACACCTTACCAAGGCAGGCAAAGCCTGATTATTAACTCTTCACGTGCTAGGGCGGTCACGTGCTATGGTTGATGGTCCAGGACAAGAGAAAGGACCCAGTGAGGGTGGGAGCGAAGCTCTTTGGTTGAGGGGGTGGCTGTCCTGGTAGGCTGGAGAACAAGCTCATGTCCACTGTCCTGTGCCTGCAAAGACTGGAAATGCTCAGGGCCACTCCTCTTCCTTTGGATGGGCTTTCTGAGAAATGCCTTATTCCAGTCAGCACAGTGTAACACAGGAACACACCCGAGTTGTCACAACGCTCCCACCCCCACACATATTATATTAATGGTAGCCAAGCACAGACCCCTTGCACTTTCAATGTATCTATATGAAAGGACCAGCTAAAGGATGCAATTCAAAACATATTTAGCAAGAGATTTAATGGGGGGGGGGTCCTCTTTTTTAAGAATAAAATTATTCAAATTGGAGACTATCCTAGGAAATAACGGGCATATGGTCACCATATGTTGGGCAGGGAATTTTTCTGAAATACTAACTTATGTTCCTTCCTGGTGTTTCCATCTGCTCTTAGGTCCTCTTCCCTCAAGCCTCAGAGAGGGCTTCATCTGCAAAGCAAAACTCTCTCTGCCCAGCCTAGTCCTTGGCCTCGACCATACAGATTAGCAGATCAAAGATTGAGGTGAGAAATATCAAAGACACCCCTCCACCCGCCTGCCTAACCTAACACGCAGGTGCATTGGGAAGAACAGCGGGAAATAAAGGACACAGACATCGACAAGGTTTAGAGCCCCGGGCTCTGCCCCCAGTTCTTCAGCCAGTGGTTGGGATGAGCCTCCCAAAAGGAACAAAAATACCAAAAGATAGAGGCCGAGGCCAGAGAGGCCTTCTGCACCAGAACAGCAGCAAGAGGTAACAGCTCCTAAGGACAGGGACTTCAGTGGATGTAGCACACTGTGTGTGTGTGTGTATGTGTGTGTGTGTGTGTGTGTGTGTGTGTGTGTGTGCATTGGGGGGAGGGCACTCCCCAGGGAATCCTTCCTACAGATTCCAGTGTGTGGAATCTTCTGGAAAGTAACAGAGGGAGCCACCAACCTGAAGGGACCACAGCGCAGCTTCCAACAACTGAGAAAGCCCGGTGACCTAGGCAAAGTACAGAGATGGAGGGCCCAGGATCTGCTTCAACAAACAGGTGCCCCTGCCTCCTGGTGCCCGGGCTGCCTTACCCTGCAGTTGATGGAACCAGGAGGGAGTGGGGTTGGTTCCTGGATTGGCTAAGATGCTGCCATCCCGGTGAACTGGAGAGTCAAAATAGAATTTTATTTCTTAAAGAAAATGAAAGGGTCACATTTCTTGGGCACCTAAGTTTGGCAGCCAAGATACACACATTTTAAAAGGACATATATAAAAGCTGTGTGTGTGTGTGTGTTTGTGTGACAAGTTTTTTTTTTTTTTTTTTAAATAACTAGACATTTAGGGAATAGAAGACATGTGGTCACTATGCTGTAATCCTGAGTCTTCAGGTGGCTTTGAAAATAAGAGAAATTTATTCCTACTCCATGCTCCTAAAAAAAAAAAAAAAAGCCAGGAAAAAGAGGGTCTGTAATGCTAGCAGTCATTTCCCAGTATTAAAAAAAAATTCCCTGAATCTAGTCATTCATTCATTTCGGGCAATGTGGAAAAGCTGAAAGAATGAGCAACGAAAGAAAAATTAGAGAAATGACCGGAGTGGGGCCGGGGATGGAAAATGTTGTGCAATTCTGTCCGTCCCTGTTGCTGTAATGGTCCTGAAGGCGGTGTGTTTGGGTGGCTACTGCTAAGAGGAACCAGGAAGAGACCCAAGAGCCTGGCTCTCTTGACCTTTGTGTATTCAGTGTCCTGATGCCTTGGTGTCAGAAACAGATGCCTCTTGACTGCCTTTTGAAGGACACTGGCCAGTCCTGTATACCCGTCCCGGCCCTGTGTACCCGTCCCGGCTCTGTGTACCCGTCCCGGCCCTGTGTACCCGTCCCGGCTCTGTGTACCCGTCCCGGCCCTGTGTACCCGTCCCGGCCCTGTGTACCCATCCCGGCCCTGTGTACCCGTCCCGGCCCTGTGTACCCGTCCCGGCCCTGTGTACCCGTCCCGGCCCTGTGTACCCGTCCCGGTCCTGTGTACCCGTCCCGGCCCTGTGTACCCGTCCCGGCCCTGTGTACCCGTCCCGGCCCTGTGTACCCGTCCCGGCCCTGTGTACCCGTCCCGGCCCTGTGTACCCGTCCCGGCCCTGTGTACCCGTCCCGGCCCTGTGTACCCGTCCCGGCCCTGTGTACCCGTCCCGGTCCTGTAGACCCGTCCCGGCCCTGTGTACCCGTCCCGGTCCTGTGTACCCGTCCCGGCCCTGTGTACCCGTCCCGGTCCTGTAGACCCATCCTGGCCCTGTGTACCCGTTCCGGTCCTGTGTACCCGGCCCGGCCCTGTAGACCCGTCCCGGCCCTGTGTACCCGTCCCGGCCCTGTGTACCCGTCCCGGCCCAGCTTGTGTGGTGGAACCAGGGAGCCTCCTGCCCCTGGAGACACTGCTGTGTAAACTACTCTGGCTGAGGCAGGGGGAGCCACTGTCTGTCTGCTCACCATCTTGACGTCTCTGAAAGCTTCCAGGGCATCTGGCTGTAGAATGAGAAGCATTTCAACATCACCCAGGTCACATAACACACTCTGGCCCCCAGGGAAAACTGGGGCTCAGGTGGGAGGGTGAGCCCAAGCCTCCAGGGAGCATAGGATGGTGCTCTCCATTAATGCTTCTGTTAGCATGGCCTTCTCCAGTGTCTTCCACTTTCTTTTTGTTTGTTTGTTTGTTTGGTTTTTTGAGAGAGGATTTCTCTGTGTAGCCTTGGCTGTCCTAGAACTAGCTCTGTAGACCAAGCTGGCCTTGAACTCACAGAGATCCACCTGTCTTTGCCTCCCGAGTACTGGGATTAAAGGCGTGCGCCACCACTGCCCAGCTCCTTCCATTCTCAAGAACACCCAGGGACCTATACCTGACGTATACCTGCACACAGGCATATGTTTGCTCTCCTGGCTTTTCTAAGGATGGCTCAGGGCCTCCACGGCTAGCTTGATTTTTAAGCTTGCCTTGAAAAAGTTTCTCTGACTCTGGGAAGCAGGAAACAGCGTCTTGAAAGTCCCTCACTGGAGCCAATGAATGGACAGAGTAGGAAGGGTGACCGCCCATGCATGGTTCTGGGGCTTCTGATCAAATTCAAGCATCCTTTTGAACTGACTGGCTTCCTTCTTCTGATCTCGGGATATCAAAACAGAAGCAGTTCGTCCACTCTGCCCCGGACACACTCCTCTCCAGTTTCCCGTCTTCTAGATGAAGGAAACAGAAGAGCTGGTTGTAATGCCAAGAATTGACCAAGCCGTGACAGTCTACAGAGCACCATCCAGCACGTCCAGCAGGCCAGACCCTTGCTGTGGCCTGTCTTATCCAATTCCTCAGCAGCCTGGCAGGGAGGGACAGGGCTTCAAAACAAAAACCAACACCCACTTCCCCAGGCTGCATAGCTCTGAAGACACAGGCTAGGGTTTCAGGTCCGCCTGACCCCCACGCTCCCAGTGTGAACTCACGTACTTCCTGCTCTCTAGAGGGAAGGCAGAGAGATGGTGGCACTTATAAAGCTGGGGAAGGACCAGCCCAGCACACAGATGGCAGGAAGGGCAGAGGCGGGGGTCTGTGTTGGAGGTATTGATGTTATCTCTGGGGAAAGGCTGACAATTCCGTTGCTCAAATGATGCCGTTCTTACATCTGGCAAATTCTGATTTTGGAGGCCGTGGCTGCACAAGGACAGTGGAAAAGGGAAGTTGGAAAAGACTGGAAAGTCGGGGTTTTATCAACTCCCTCTACATAAAGGAGGGTGCTCAATCACCACTCTGTCCCAGCCGAGGCCAGTCTGCACTTCCCAGATCTTCAGCAGAACCATAGTCCCCACCCTGTCCAACCGGCCACACTCTGTGCTGCCCCCACCAGCTTCCAGGGAAACAGTGGGGTGGGACAGAGGTCTGGACAACAGCTCCATGGCACCTGCCATAGCTACCCTGTCTCCCGAAGCCAATGGACGGAGTGACCCACAACAGTGCTACCAGCTAGGAGGAAGTCGGGCTCTCTCTCCAGTCCGTGGGCACTTGTTCAAAGGTTTGCCTTGGACAGCCCCGGAAGGGTCTGAAGTGAGCAAGGAGGGTTAAATGACTCAGGATGGCCGAAGTGTAGACATTTGGGTGAAAAACTGACTGAGGATAAACAGCTGCACATTAGACTAGGGGGCTTTGATTGGGGCTGAAGTCCCCAACAGTCCCTTCCTATGTGTGGCACTCACTAGTTTAGTTAAAGACCTCCTAGAAGATGATTGGTGCGGCAGGGGAGGCGTGATGTCCATCCTGTCAGAGAAAATGGACAAAACAGAAGCAGCAGCTGACCAGAAATGAGGAAAACAAGCTGCTCCCTACCCCAGGCCTGCTTAGAAGGACAGTGGCAACGACCAGTCCAAGTCAGGCTGGACCAATGTAACAAACCGGAACTTACTTCCCGGAGATCTGGAGCCTGAAGGCCAGAGCCCAGTGCCTGCTTGGTTCGATTCCGGTGAGAACTTCTCCTGGCTTGTCCAGGGGCTGTGTTCTTGCTAGGGCTCACAGACCTTTCCCCAGTGCAGTGGTGTGCTTGGGTGCTTGGAGAAGTTCGCTCTTTCTCCCCAAATAAGGCCACCAACCGCACAGGGTAAGGGCCCCACCCTGATGACCTCATTTAACCTCAATTACCTCCTAGATGCTGTGTCTCCAAATATAGTCACCTTGGGAGCTGGGAGCCGACATATTCGTATAGAGGGACTCCATCAGTCCCCAGCACACCCTCTCTGACTTCAGCTTTCCCTCTCACATTAACACCATCACTGAGGCAGGGTTTTGCCTGTCCTCCCTCGGTCCCAGCTGTCTGTGGCAATAACCTATCTGCTGACTTCCAGAGGCCCAAGCTGGTTACAGGAGGCTCCTGGTTCCCTTGCAGAGAGGCAAGGAGGGTAGTGTCATGTTGTGCCGGGGAGCTCTGCCGCCCACCTCAGGGTTCAGTGGCTAAACACAAAAAGCGAAGTGTATCCATTCGCAGGAGAATGGATACAACTGGCGATAATGATATTAAGTGAGTTAAGCCAGTTTCAGAAAGACAAATGTCCAGTTTCATTTTATCTCATTTGTGGCCCCCCAGGTGTCACATTAATACATAAAATAATATGTAAATCATATATACACACACACACATATATATGTCTATCTGTCTAGGAAGGCTAGGGGCACTGGTCAGAGGTGGGAGGGGCAGAAAGGGGAGGGAGAGGGAAAGGAGGAAGAAGCTCATCATATAATATGTGTATGCACAAAATATTTTATTATTTTAATAATATGTATAATTATTAGTTATAATTATATGAAAATATATAATATAATTATAAAATAATAATATTCAATATTTTCAAAAGGAACTCAGTGACTTAAAACAATCACTTTATTACACTTCTGGATTTTGTGGGTTGGGAGTCGGGGCAGGTCTTGGCCAGATGGTTCTACTGCATGTGGCTCTGCCTGAGTCATGTTAGTGTTGAGCTGGTGGCAGGCTGGTGGATCAGGGGGTGCGGGAGACTTCCCTCACAAGACGGGCACCTGGCTGGGGTGACTGGAGGGTTGGGCCCAGAGACTGTTGGCTGGAATGCCCACTCTAGCTTGGCACAGAAGTCTACTCTCACAGAGTGCAGTAAGAGACCTGAGAGGGAATTTTAAATGTTCTCGAAAGTTCGAGAACTTCACATCTGCTGGATCCCTTTGATCAAGTAAGCTAATGAGACCAACCCAGACCTCAAGAGGAGGAGCAGAGACTGGTGGCCATCTTTGATTGACTACGTATTCTGTATCGGCCTGCTTTTTGTTACTATAATGAAATCCACGATACAGGCTATTTTATAAGAAAAGCAGGTTTATTCCGGCTCACACTTCTGATCCAAGGTTGAGAGACTCCATCTGGCGACGGCCATCTTGTTAACAGATTCCTGAGGTGACACTGAGTTTGCCATAGCACGAGAGAGGAGTGCGCATGTCTGCATCTGTTTGGAAAGACATTAGGACTCAAACATGGGGCTCTGATTTAACGATCCTATCAAATCCTGACCACTTTCCAAAGACCGCTTCCTCTAAAGCGTCGTTGAATGAAGTTTCCACTCTCTCAATATTCAGCGATGGAAATAACTTCCAACACAGGAAGCCTGTGGGAACTCAGACTATCTCCGAACCCTGACCTCCTCCACAGAAGGAGGGAGGGAGTTCAAACGCAGAGGTGCCAAGATCCCAAGCAGAAACAAGCAGGAATTTTGAAAGCCTCTGTCTGGCTCACTTCTGAGAACATTCCTTTGGTTAAGGGACATCACAGAGCTGGAGTCGGGGAAGAAAGCTGCCCTGGGCTTCTGGAAGAAGAGATGAAGAGTTGGAACCTGACTTTACTTCCTTCTGAGGCTCAGGACCTGTGAGGACTGTGATGATAACAGTAAGTTCACCACCGAATGTGTGTTACAGGCTCAACGGGGTCAGGGACCTTGTGGCCCCACTTTTATTTTTAGCCCATTTGATTTGCTGTTCTTAGCCATGACAGTCTCCTCCCGTGGAGGGGTGGGATTTAATTTTCTTCTTTTTTAATCAGTGAGGGCTGGGGTTGCTCTACCCACTGGAGCACAACAGAGGTGATATGGGGTGACAGCCATGTTTTAGATCATAAAAAACATCCAGCTTCGCCTGACTTTCTCTGTCTGTTTGCTTTGGCGCCCAGCCACCATGCTGCAAGAAAGTCCTTACCCTCTTGAAGAGGGTCTGAGGCTTTCTCCACAAACAGTTGCCAGTTGAGCAGGCCACCTTGGAGGTTGAGTCTCCAGCCCCACTCACAGTGGCAGACACTGTGGTCTGGTGACTTCCCTTTCCTCCTCCTCAGTATAGGCAGATGCTCTACCACTGAGCTACATCTCAGATCCAGAGACATTTTTAACGACAACCTCAAGACCCAGAGGCAGAACTACACAGCCACACAATAGAAATGACAAATATAAATGATATCGCCGTGTTCTGCCCTTGCAAGTGACATCATTTGCTATGCTGCATTAGCTACCAAATACAGACCTACTCATGAGGCCTAGGACAAGATGGGAGTGGATATGGCTTGGGACCTACAGAGACCTGTAGTGTCCAGAGGACTGAGTGGGCACTAATGGAGTTAACAGCACTGTATCGTTTATTTGTTTGGTGTGTGTGTGTGTGTGTGTGTGTGTGTGTGTGTGTGTGTATGTGTGCATACCATGTGTGTTCCTGCTGTAAGCATGACACATATTTAATGCAGTCAGAATATACCAGGTGTGCTAAGAGGAAGAGATATGAAGCCTTATTTCCCAACTCAAAATTAGGACAATTGACTAATAGTGCCCACTGTAGCCTGGCACTGGATAAAGTGGGATCAGGGAAGGACAGGGACGTGATCAGATACGGTGTATAGAGAAAGTGAAGGGAAAGGAGGTACAGCCAGCCTCATTGGGACTAGACTTGGGTGCTGGCCCTAAGCCTCAGGACTGCTTTGGTACTGGTGCACAGAAGGAATGGGGTGTGGTGGTTGGCTCTGAGATCAGACTGTTGGGTCAGTGGCTATGGGAGAGAGAGGCTGGGAGCCAAGGAACTGTTCGTTTGTTCCAGGACTGGAAGTCAGTTCAGTTATGACCTGAAGAATTTGGGCTGCCTCAGGCCCAGCTGTGTCTAGATGTAGCGCCCACAGGCTCAGACATGTCAAGGCCTGTTTGTTCAAGGCTCACTGCCCTCTCTGGTACAGCCCCCGGGGTGGCACTGGGAAGAGAGGATCAGGGCAGGATCTTGACCTTCTATTTCCAAGTTAGGGGAGCTGGGGCTTCAGGAAGAATACTGAGCCTCACAGGATCTGGGGGTGCAGAAGTAAAGCCAGGAAGGAAAAACTGTATGGAGAGAAAGGGATGTGAAAAGCAATGTCTATTCCCTAGAATGTCTCAAGGAATAGTGAGCCCCAAGGTTAGGGGCTGCTGGATCGTAAGCATGTTTATTTTTAGACTTAACGCCATCCCTCACAGGTTGTAATTGCTCCATGAACCATGCCGGGGGAGGGAGGGAAGGATGGAAGAAGAGAGACGAGGCTGAGGGGTGTTGTCTGTTCCCTAATTTCCCCTCAAAATTAATTGGCTGCCTAATTAAGACATGGCATTATTCTAACTGAAATCTAGTTGCTCCCAGAGGCAGAGGAGGCATATTTCTACCCAAAGCTTCTGGAAGTCTGGACCTCAAGGTCTGATGTCTCCACCGCTTCAGCCTCTTTATTCTTGGATGAGCTGCTCATTGAGGGTTATGGAAATGTGTGGAATCTGATGGACAGACCTGAATTCAAATCCCCGCCCCCTTTACCCATGGTACTTGAATCAGGATGCTTAAACTCCTTTGCATGGACTCAGTTTACTATGGCAGGGGCCAGGTTGGACTGCAAAGACGGCTTTGTGGTCACAAGCACTTGCTCTTCCAGAGGACCTGAGTTTGGCTGCCAGCACCCATATCAGGCAGCTTACAACCATTTGTAACTCCAGCGCCAGGGGATCCATCCTCCTCTTCTGACTTCCTTGGGCATTTACACACACACACACACACACACACACACACACACACACACACACACACACTAATTATAAATACATCCCTAACAAAACAAACCAAAGATGAGGTCCTTGCTACAGTAAAGACTTAAGGAAACAAGATAGAAAAGCATCCTAGGAATGCCATTCCTCCCAGGATTAGATAGCTCCTCATGCTGCCATCCCTCCAACTGTCTCCTACTCCATCCCAGTATCTCTGGCCATGGCCTCCTGAGCTTTTCCAGGCTCTGTTCCTGCTGCTGTGATTGCCTATGTGCCCTGCACATTTGTCTCTACCTCCAGCTCAACCTTTTGGGGGGGGGGTTAGCAGTGTTTGCCAGGAGGTTTGTGCTTTAAGGGAGGAGCCAGGCAAGAGCCCAGGATCAGCCACAGGGACAGGACTTAGAGAGAGAGAGAGAGAGAGAGAGAGAGAGAGAGAGAGAGAGAGAGAGGAGAGAATGCTAATGCACATCTCTCTAGCCTCTGCGTATAGCCTGTTTTTTTGCTGGGATATAAAATAAAAACAAAAGCAAGTGGATACTCCCAAGTTCTACAGCATTCCAGGGCCCTGCCTCCTCCACGCTTCTACTTCGTCCCCATGCTGCAGACTGAAAAGCGTCTCTATTCCCCAGCCCTCATTCTGCCTTCCTTGCCTTCCCAAGACCGTCAACAGAGCCAGAGAGCTTCAGGTTTAGCAGCTATCTTGCCACAATCACTACCAGAGGGGAAAGGATTATACACATGCCCAGACCTCACCTGATCAGAGAAGAGCGGCTCCTGTCCTTAAATTGCATTGTGCACAATCCTTGATTTGGAGCAGATGACACAAGGACTGGGGGTGGCCTGATACAACGTCAGTCTACCCTGACAGTAAGCATGCTGTGCGGTCGGCCAAGAACCCAGGCCTCAATCACAGTCAGAGTGAGGGCTCTGGTGCAGGCTTAAACCATGCCCAAGATCACCCTCATGACACGGAGAAACTGACATGGTGTCGGGACAAAGACTTGAGAACCTTCTCCTTTAATGGCTCACAAGTCCTCAGAAATAGTGTGGTCAGGGCTGGCTTTTTGTCCACCAAGGGGCACCCGTGCACTGCGGGGAAGGCCCGCCAGGAGCTGCCAGCGTGGCTCTATCCAGGGGGAAGAGCAAAGGCTTGGGGAGGAGCCGCTTTAAGGTGCCCTGGCAAGTGCCTTTCACATTCCAGAACATAGAGGACCGTGAACCCCTGCTTGTCCAGAGGCATCTGGGGCTGGCAGCCAGCCCAGGCATTTCCTGTCCTTTCCATTCAAAATGTCTCTATTCTGTTTCTGCATGTCTCCTCGGTAAAAGGCTGTGCTGGGACTCGGGGAAACCGGGGAACTTCCTGCTTAATTCAATGCCCTTGGGAAACTACACATGTCTAAACATTCACTGAGCACCTGCAAGTGCCCAGTACTGTGCCAGCAACCCAGAAGGAGGCAGTGGAATAGCCCTGATGTCTGCTTGTGGGGCTACTGCCCAGGAGCTTCATACTTCAGAACCTTAGCAGCTGCATCCATCAAGGGATCCAGGAGCGATCTCGTTGAGGGTCTGCACCGCTGGACCACAATGACTGTATGATACAGAGCCTCATCTGCTAAATCACATCCGATACCTGGCACCTCACCTGTGCCAGGGGAGGGGAGGGGGGGTCTCAATACACATTTGTTGAACGAGTGAGTGAGTGAATGGATGAATGAATGAATGAATGAATGAATGAATAAGCCTGTCCAAGATGGCTTCTTGGAGGGAGGGTGGAAGGATCTCAAACACGCCCAGATCCCATCTGATCACAGAAGAGCAGCTCTGTCCTTAAATGGACCATAAAGCATAGAGATGGCCGCCCAAGACCTCAGTGAGAATCCAAAAGGACCTGACCTGAGAACAAACTTCACACAGTCCCAAACCAGTCTCCACTCACACCAATTGTGCTTCCTGCTCTCTAAGCGGAAGGGGAAGGCTGAAGAGGGCATGGCCCCCAAGTGCTTCCGTGCCCCCATTAAGCGCTAACAATTTCTGATTACATTCGGAAGCATCCTTTGTGGGTAGCAGTTTCTCATTAGCCTGTAAGCTAATGGACTGGGGTCAAGCCTGATTCTCTTTGCCTAATTGCATTGCCAATTAAATGCCACAGGCACATGGTAAGTTTAGTAAGTGATCATTTCTTTATTTCGTTAATTGATTACTGATCGATCAGACTCATGTAGAGACAGCGTCAAACAGCGCTTCCAGTCTCCGGCCTCAGTAGTGACTGGGCCAGAGGAACCGGCACTCACACCAAGAGATGACACCAGATCCGTGACAGCTAAAGTAGGAAACGAAGCTATGAAGCTATGGGAGACAGGATTCTGACTAAACACCACATGCTTAAGGATGGCCTAAGCCCTCACTTAAGATGAGAAACTGAGACCAGGAAACTGAAAAGATTCGTTCAAAGTCATAGGACATCACTTGCTCATCAGAACTGCTTTTCTTTTTTTCTAAAGATTATATTTATTTATTGTTATACAGTGTTCTGCTTGCATGCTAGAAGAGGGCACCAGATCTCATTATAGATGGTAGTGAGCCACCATGTAGTTGCTGGAACTTGAACTCAGGACCTCAGGAAGAGCAGCCAGTGCTCCTAACCTCTGAGCCATCTCTCTTCAGCCCAGAACTGTTTTTCTTGGCCTGTGAGGCTCAGTGTCTCCTCACTGCACCATGCTGTTCTTTCTTGGGCATCACTGAGCCTCCCCTCCATGCCTTCTCCCAAGAGGCATCCTGATGGCAATATCTGAGTTCAAATTTTGCGTGTGTCTCTACCTGCCACTCAGTCAAGAAGCCTGAGCATGTCACCATGTTCCCTTGGAGCTAGAGTGAGAGTTGCTTCTGTCTGCAGGGTCCCGGCACTGTGCTCCATACAGTGGTCTCCATGAAGTGGTCTCTGCAATGGCCGTCAGTAAGGGTCATTTGCTGCCCTTCCTGCCATTCTTGGGACTTGTTCTGCTTTCTTGTCCTTGCTCTGTCTCTTAGGAAACCCTTGCCTACTTCCAACGCCCTCTTGGAAGGCCAAAAGTTCAGTTCCCAGCATGTGTTTAGGGTCCACCCTAAGGTAGGCATTTTGCTGGGCAATCATGCCAGTGGATAAGCAAGGCTGGGCCTCCCCTCTTGCTCCAACCCAAACCTTCCAACCAAAGCTAGTGATGAGGGGTGGCAAAATTTTCCACTGTTCCCTTCTGTTCTTCTTTTTCATTTTGGTTTTTGAGGTGGGGTCTCACTATGTAGTGTAGTTGGAGTTTTCCTGTGTTTCACCCGGTCTGCAGCCGCTCAGACCAAAGTAAACACACAGAAGCTTATATTAATTAAAACTGCTCTGCCATTAGCTCAGGCTTACCACTGACTAGCTCTTGCACTTAAAGTCAGAAATATAAATTTCTGTTAATTTATATGTTGACACGTTTTCCATGGCTTTACCTGTGTGCCATTACATGCTGCTCCCTGGACGGCAGGCTGGTGTCTCCTGACTCAGCCTTCCTCTTCCCAGAATTCTTCTTGTCTGCTTATCCTGCCTATACTTCCTGCCTGGCTACTGGCCAATCAGTATTTTATTAAACCAGTGTACAAAAGCATTATCCCACAGCAATGTAGCCCAGTGGTTCTCAACCTTCCTAGTGCTGCGACCCTTTAATACAGTTCTTCATGCTGTGCTGACCCCCAACTATAAAATTATTTTTGTTGCCACTTCATAACTGTAATTTTGCTACTGTTATGAATCATAATGTAAATATCTGATAGACAGGATATCTGACATACAACTCCTGTGAAAGGGTCGTTCGGCCCCCGAAAGGGTAGCAACCCACAGATTGAGAACTGCTGATGTAGCCTAAAAGCTGACTTTAAATTCAGGGTCATCCTGCCTCTGCCTCCCAAGTACTGGGATTACAGGTGTGTGCCGCCACATCTGGCTGCCTCTTCCTTCTGTTTTTTGTTTTGTTTTCTTTCCAGGTTTACATTTCCTTCAATATCCCAATTCGTTTTCATTTCTCCTTCCTATGGCCCTATGGCAGTAACCACTTCTGTCTCCTGCCCTTCGTGTGCAGCTGCATAGTGGCCTGATGTCCCTCACAAACAGACATCCCACCGGGCATCTCAGCCCTGTTGGACACCTACCCTGATGGGAGCTGACCTCTGCCCCCAGCTGCAGCAGTTCCTACAGCAGTTAGAAACCAAACAGCTGGAGAGAGACAGCAGCTGCCTCCCGCTGGCTGTCAGACCCAGCTGCTCCCAGAACAAGGCCATGGAGGAGGGGTTGAGGTTTCCTTCCTAGCCCCTCTAACAAGTGCCCGGAAGACCCTTGGGCGTCCCCCAACTCTGTGGGAGGGATGGGTACTTCCAGCTCTTGCTTGTCCAATACCCACCACCACCCCCGTCCCAGAGCTGGGCTGGCTTGGACTTGAAAAATTCCAGGGCAGGCGGAGGCAGCCTGCCTGGCAGACAAACCTGGTGCCGAGAGCTACCACAAGAAAGGCCCAAAGATTTCCTTCTGATCCCCAAACTCCTGGCTTGGAGTGGATCTCATAAATCAGAAAGGGATTTCATTGTTTTTAGTGGTGCGTCCTTTCTCCTGCTGGTTGGCAGCCTTCCCTCTCAAGCTTTTCCTTCCCCCTCTGCTTCCTGGGGGTGGGAAGGCATGAATGGGGGGACTGGAGAGTCGGTAATGGAGGGCAGGCGAGAGGAAAGCACCCCGACCTAGCGTGGACCACCTACGGCTGTGCCCACCACTTTCTGACTAACCAGGGACCTCATGGCTATTCTAGCCCTGGCTAGCCTGGGAAACAGCAGGAGATATGTTCTGGAAGCATGTTCAAGGGCTTCAACGGGCAGCTGTGTCCATCCATGCCTGAATCCCTTCCTGCTTGCTGCCTAACAAGGCCTCTGGAGTCTGCCTTTTGCCTCTGACTGTCCCTCCACTGGTCCAGAGAGGACTTACACAAGCCTCCATATACTAGCCTCATGTGCCCTTCAGAACATGGACTCTGGCTCCACGCAGCCTGCTCCACAACTTACCAACTGTGGGGCCTTGAGCAAGCGCCTCGGGCTGTCTGGGAACCCTGCGTCCTCACTATAAATAGAGGAGATGCCATCACAGTGCCTGCCCCAGAGGGCCACGGTGGTGGTCACCTGATTAATATGTAGTCAGTGTTCAGGCAGGTCAGTGTTTGCTTAATCAATTGCTCCCAGGGCTGAAGTACAGGACAACACAGCTGACAGCTCCTCTCTCAGTATGCATCAAACTGCTGCTCTTCAAACTGCTGCTTTTCCAAGCTCTTCATTTGCTCAGCAAACATTTATGAGAAACATTCCACACGCCTCTGTGTTTGGCCTGGGGTTTGCTGTGTGAACAAAGCCAACTGGTCCCTACACTCTTGGGATTTATAGTAAATGCTTAGACAGATACATGCTTGGGGAGGTTTTTTTGTTGTGTTTTGGTTTTGGTTTTGTGACAGGATCTTCTTATGTGGACCCAAATTTGAAATTTGGACCAGATTGGAGCTTTGGGGTCATAGTTCAAGCAGAGCCAGAAGAATCAAGGGGATTAGGGTAATGAAGCTGCAGGACCCTACTGGGTTTAGAAGTCCACTAGCTGCTGGATGAAGAGTGGCTGGGTGTGGGCAAGCAGCTGAAGAGGACAGTTGTCAGTATGCTGGGGTGGAGAGGCAGCTGTGGAGTAAGAATAGGGAGACAGGGTGAGCCTGTGGAAAGGTGAGCCTGTGGAGGGGTGAGCCTGTGGAGGGGTGAGCCTGTGGAGGGGTGAGCCTGTGGAAAGGTGAGCCTGTGGAGGGGTGAGCCTGTGGAGGGGTGAGCCTGTGGAGGGGTGAGCCTGTGGAGGAGTGAGCCTATGGAGGGTGAGCCTGTGGAGAGGAGAGCCTGTGGATGGGTGAGCCTGTGGAGGGGTGAGGCTGTGGAGGGGTGAGGCTGTGGAGGGGTGAGCCTACAGTGTCCTGTCCTGGAGAGCACTCTGGGCTTTAGGGGGTGTGAGATTTGGTGATATTTGGGTATGGGAATGGATTTGGGGTGCGTGTTGGATGGGTCCCTTTGCTGCGGGCTGTGGTATCTGAGGAGATGGTGATGGAGAAAGGAGGGGGAGGGGCCCCTCTGTTCTTCCCCACCTCTGAAGGCTTCTGAATGTGTTCCTTTGTCTTTCAAAGCCTTGCAGTGGTGCTCTCAGCACAGAGGACAGCGTGCCCACGGGGCTCAGGGCTCAGGGGACGCGGCCCCTTCTCATCCGTTCCCAGCACCGTGCCTCGCTTCTGAGTGCTCAGGGTCTGCCTCAGCTTAATCCTGGCTCCCCTACTTACTAGCCATGATGAGGTCTTGGGGGAGTCCACACAGTACCTCAGTTTCCCCTTCTGCAAAATGGCAACTATAGGGTGGTATCTAACCGTGGGTTGCTTTAAGGATGGGGGATAAGCACACTGTGAAAACTGATATCTGCTCAGCGGAAGGGTACCCATCCGTTTTGTCCTGATTGAGTCACACTGGCCTCTGAAAGCCCCACAGCTCATCTGCGCAGGCCGCTCTGAGCCCCTCCTCCATCGCTCCGAGCCGTGCAGGCTGCATTTTAAACAAGTCAAGGCCTCCACCGTGATCTCTGGTCAGTCTCATTTAGTGAGATGCAGCCTGTGGCGCCAGCCTGTCAGCCTCCTTTCTGTTTTGATGAGGGAGAGAGAGGCCGTGTGATGCATGCTGAGTTCAATTTTGTGACCACAGAAAGGGCCATGGATGGTACTTTTACCAACCCCCGCCCCAGTCATCTGATGAATGGCCCCGTCTGGAGAGGTGAGAGGGGGCAGACTAAGGATGAAATGGAGCTGAGAACCAGCAGACACTCCCTTCCTTGCTGGTGGGTAATTCAGCACGGGAGGCCTCCGCAGCTTCTCCCGGGTCAAAGGCTGCCTTTCCTGTGAGTGTGAGATACAGGACCAGAGAGACTGGCTGAACACCACTTAGTGGGTTAGCCAGCGACAAGGCCAGGGCACGAGCCCTGTCCCAGCTCATGGGGCTTCTTCACTTCCTGATCTTCTCTCTTTCCAAACAGCACCGTTGCACTCCCTGACCTTGATCAGAGAAGGACCGGGCACTGCACTGTCCCCCGTGTTGAATGCACTCACCACCCCTGGTGTCCCCTGGATGAACACCCCCAACCTTTCCTGTGGCGCGAAGGCAGCACAGCCCCTTCCATACAGGCCGTGGAGATGCACTCTGCCTTGATTAGCCTCGACTATGACCTATCTTGCAAATGATTTCCTCATGGTCATGGCTAGTCGCTTTGGTGTTTGGACTTAACACCATGTGATGCTTCCACACGTTCTCTCTTCCACCATCTTTTAAGGACAGGGCCACGTACCCAGGAGGTCCTCCTCTCTTCTCCTGCTTTTCACGCACTCACTGGGCTCTACCTGTAGAGGTGACCGACTGGCCCTTAGCAAAGGCCCAACAAAACTGCAAACCCAGCAGCCCAGGAAGTAAGATTCCGCAGTCTGTCTGCCTGCCACCCCACCCCTACACAACCCCAGGCTATGGCAGAGAAGGAGGACATGGTTAATGCCAGATCTGTGGGGTTGCTCTCTGGCCAGGCACAACAACACACCTCTGGTACCAGCTTCCAGAACTGGTCCACTGCCTGCGGCAGCCACTTTCTCAAGTTAATGCGCTCCTTGTCTGCCATGTGTGCTGGGAGGGGTTTTCCCAGGGGGAGCTTCTTGGAAGAATTGGATTTCTCCAGTAGCTGCTCTATAAACAACTGAGCAAGCCGAGGTCGAGAGGAAGCCGGTTCATATGAGCTCTCATACCAGTGCTCGCAAATTAACCCCCACGGGAGCAACCTGTTCAGACTAAGGGGAACAAATTCTGGAAGATTCTTCTTTTCCTCATTCCTCATTCCCCAAATAAATCTTGATTAACTTTCCAGCCAACCTGCTGGTCTGCCTTGGGGAAGGCCAAAGGGAGAGCAGGACTGGAGAAAACAGGAGAAAAACAAGCCTTTGTACTTAAATACTGCTTTATCTTTCCAGATCACTTCCGACACTCCAAGTCCAACATTCATTCCGTGTTATTACATGTTCAGTCACTCATCACACATTCAGTGAGAGTCTACTCTGCTGGATGTTAAGAGAGATGTGCAGCAAATTAGACCTGGAAGAGAGAGAAGTCTGAGCAGGGATACAAAACCAACAGAATGTATTAACTGGCTTTCTGTTGTTGTAACAACATACCTGAGACTGGGGTGCTTTGTAAAGAGGCTTGTTTAGCTTACAGTATCAGAGGCTAAAAGTCAGCCCTAATGAGGGTCCCCTGTCTGTGTCACGTCATAGAGGGCGCCTGTGAGACGGAGAGAGCACGTGATAGACAAAAAGTCAGATGGCAAAGAGGAGCAGTCTTGTTTTTCCCAATAACTCACTCTCTCAGGAACTAACTGGAGTCCCGGGAATACTATGTTGATCTCTTCTGGGGGCAGCACCCCCAAATATCTAACTGCTTTCTGCCTGGCCCCGAAGAGTTTAATTGGAATTACTCTACCCGGAGACTAATGTTCCTCCCACAGCCATTGGCTGACAAACAGCCGAGTGCCAGGTGTGGGATACTTCCCTTCAAACTGTTAGTCAGGGCATCTGTCCCACAGAATCCCCAAACAATATAGGCACCGCCATTGCTCTTGGCTGTCCACCAGGAAAGAAAGATCCTATTGCTTACGACTCCACATACCTTGGACAGAGGACATGGAGAAATCAATTAGGTACCGACCATGAAGCTTCCTCTCTGCTGGTTAACTTTTCATACTAATGGAAGGTGTTATGTAGACTGCTGGAGTGGGAGGGAGTAAAAATCCGTGCTGCCCAGTTGTGAACCCCGAAAGCTGCAGTAATAACTAGATTGGCAATGTGCCCACGGTAGCAGTGGTGGCATGAATGGTATGGGGGTAACAACTGTTTTCTTTCTGATCCGATTTAAGGCCTGCTTCGCCACAAGCCTAGTACTGTAAATCTGACCACGAACTCACGTCTGGGAAGCTTATACATGTGGGAAATGAAGCTGCTGTGGGTTCATGAGTTATCCCCTCTAGTCTGTCCAGACTTAGCTTCCTGCAGGGCGGTGAGGCACACAGGAGGACTACCCCATTCCCGCCCTGGAAGGAGCAAGCTCAGGGAAGCAGACAGAGCTCACTTTCCTCTCCACCCTTCCTAAGTCTGCCAGGAAAGGGGCAGGGGGAGTGCACGGACTTCCTCAGAGCCTCATTCTCCTGCAGATACATGGAGTGGACGAGGTCATCAGGTGTCGTCTCCAGGCTTACACAGGAAATTCCCGCAGCTGTCAGAGCAGATGGAGAAGACTGACTATCTTCAGGCCGTGGGATAGAACACAGGAGGAGGCCTGGGTGAGACTTGTTCAGGTTGCTCTTAGGATTGATGCCACACGGGATGGCGGTGTGGGGGGCCATTCAGTTGCAAGGCTGGGATCAGAGTGTTTAACTTTGAAGGACCTTTATCATCGGACAAGGACTCGCAGAAATCATCTTCCGTAACCTATGAGCTCCTTCAAGACAGAGAATGTCTGATTCACATTTGTTCCCACCTCCCTCTTAGGTTATGTGATACTGGTAAGACATTCAATATATATGTGTGGAAGGAAGGCAGGAGAAAGTGTACATTAAGTTGAGCTACACAAGTGAGCTGGCTGTCTAGGGGGATGCAAGTCCCGCCCCTCCCCATGCCAGGCCCACCTTCCTGGAGACTGTTCTCAGAATGTGTCCTGGTTTCTCTCTTGGCCCTTCAGGTAGAATTCTATCAATACTTCCTTCCATTCCTGCCTCCCCCAACCTTTGGCATCCCCAAAAATCATCACCCATTGCCTCCACAGCATTTGGTCAACTGAATTGATAGTCTCTCCTCATTCGTAAGCAGAGATACTTGAGGAAAAAGACCTGAGCTGTCCCCTAAGCTGAGTGACAGGTTTTCCAGCCAGAGGGTCAGAAGACCACACAGCAGGTAACTGAGGTGAAGGCTAAGGATGAAGAAACCAGTGGGTGGGAGTGGAAGGCTGCCCTTGAGAAGGGCTGCTGTCAGCCAAGCAGGACAGGAATGTGCTGTCTGGGCATCCACAAAACAGCTAGGACAGGAATGGAGACATCCTGACTTGGCCAGTAAGGGTTCAGGACTCCAGCGCACGAGAAGAGAGGAGCCTCAGTGATTACGGGGACCAGTGGTCCTGAAGAACCCCTTCAGACCTCGGTCTTCCTGAGTTCTCACGAATAATCAAAGAAAGCCGGAGAGACAGCTTTCAGTATTTTCAAAAGCTTAATAAAATTCTTATCACATGGGAAGATTGCAAAGGATAAATTAAAATGTCGCGTGTTTTGCCTTTGGCTACAATCCTATCAGCACGACATCCCCGCAGAGAAATACATTACTCGATATATGCAACTTGATGGATAAAATCTTTCAAGATGGAGTCCCGAGCCCTTGCAGGCTATGCTGGAATATCTCCACTCTGCTCCTAAATTCCTTGTGTCCCTCATAACAGCCAGCTTGTCCGAGCCCAGATGTCACATTCCTGTTGCTCTAAAGATGTCTTGTTGACCTTGTCTGCCTGTCAGCCACCACTGTAGTTCTAATTGCTTCACCCCTGGCTGAGATGGCCCCGAGAGACCACACAGCTGACCACGACAGGCCTTAGGCTGGAACGGAGTCAACAGATGCTAGCCACCTGCCCTTCTAGCCACACCACTTGCTTGTCTGTGTCCCCCTGGTTTCATGACTCCTTCCTAAAGGGAACCTTCTCTGGTTCTGCTGACTAAGCAGCCACTCCCCTGCTGGACATCTCCACTGAGCCCCAGTGTCGAATGCCATCTGTAAGCCCACAGCTGCCAGGTGAGAGGGTCCCCAGATCCGCGCAAGGTTCAGCAGTCTGATTAATGCTTAGTTACGTGTCACAATAGCCCTGACATCAATAGTATCACCAAGAAAGCTATTTCCTTCCTTTTCCTTTCTCTAAGCCATGCCCACGTTCAAAACTCAACTTACCGCAGAGCGGTAACTCCATCAGCGGATAAAGAATTGCTAGGAAGTGAAACAACACGTAGTTCCTGCTGACCATCAGGGAGCTGCTTCAAGGAAGAGACAATTATCAGTCTTAGTGGCCCCAAGAAAGCAGGAAGAAGGAAGTTTACAGCTGTCTGGAGAGCTCTCCCTGCTCTGTGGCCACAGATCAGAAGCTAGGAGGGACGGAGCATCCTTGGCCCTGGCACACAGCCTACCCAAATGCCGATCCTCTCTGGAGTGAGGACGGATCACTTTCAGGGCCCTGTTTCTTTCATCTCTAACAGAGGCAATAATACACCTGCTTCAAAGGATGGTCGTGAAGATACAGGGAAATGATGTTTACAAGTATGTCTCATCTACAGAAGAAAAACAAGCATAGACCTGGGGCGGAGGGAGAGCCACCTCCTCAGCCGAGCACAGCACGCTCTCACGTCTCAGGTATCCGCGCCTCCTGCTGCTTGATCAAGAGCGTGCGGTTTCTCTCTCCAGCCTTGGCCGAGTTGCACACCTCCCTGCACAGCCACAAGCACCTTCTTTAACAAATTCACACACCCTGTGGCTCCCACGATGCTCAAGTTCTTATTCTGCACTCCAAGGCCATCACTCACCTCTATTCTTGGTGTTAATACTTGGATACATGCAGACACCTGGACTCCACAGTGACACCATATAGACACCTGAATTCTAAATGTGGTTCCAACTTCCCCATCCCTGTGGCTTTTCCCATGTCCTTCGTCTTAGTGAATGTACCCTAACCCATGACTTCTCTGGTCCCTCATTCCCCACGTTCTGTTACCAAGCTCTATAACCTCCATTTCTTGTACCCTGGGCCGTCATCTCCTGCTTCTGTGACCACTGGTATTTCATGCCCAGCAGAACTTCTCTTTTTAACCTATCACACCTTCATTTTATTTCAGGCCAGCCATGTGCCTGGTCCCTGTTCCTCTGTGATGCACATTCAATTTTCTAGCCTTGCTTGTAGTTAGAGGGGAAATGCCACCCAGTTTTGACCAGTAGAGTATAAAGAGCTAGCCGTGATGGGCTTCTGGAAAAGTTTTGGTTTGTTTGTTTTTTGTTTTCCTGCTTTGAACAGGATTACTATGTCTGGAGTGGAGGTATCCACCTGCCACCAAGATCAGCAGAATCAACAGCCAGTGTGTGGAGGGTGGCTCAGCAGAGGACGGGACATGCCTGGATTCTAGTGACATCACTGAGTAATCCAAGTATCTTCAATGCTACCTTGTTTTCTCATTCCTGTGGGGAAACAGTAAATGTCATGACAAGTTTTAAACTCTTTTAAATTTTCCCTCACTCGCTGCTCCAAGGGCTTCTGGCTAACACAACCCCTTAATTAGTCTCTCTGGGTTGTCGTGTTTTGTCCTTTCACCATTTACACACACAATTCTAGTGTCGGCGTCTCCTCTCCTGTGTGCTTTCCATGGCTTCCCATCCTTTAGTGTTTAAGATACACTTGTATAACCGGCTAATTCAAAATAACTAACCACGTGTGCTTCAATCTGTTCAATGGCACTCAGTCCAAAGGCGTCATCTGGAATTCAAATGCCAGGATGGAGTGAAGTTGAGACCACCCTGGATGTCACTGGGGCCTTTTTCATCGCTGTGGGCTATCCTCCCGTACCTGTGATGGACAATCTTCACTATCACCCTGGGTGTGTCTATGAAGGTATCTCCAAAAAGGTTCCACTAATGAGGGAAGACCCACCCTGAATGTGGGTGACTATCCCGTGGGCTGAGGTCCTGGACTGAACAAAGGAGAAAGCCGGGGAAACACAGGAATTCTTCTCTTTGTTTCCTGGCTGTGGATACAATGTGGCCGGTACCTCCCACTGTCCGCCATGTCTTGCTGCCTTGGTGAGTTGCGCGATTAAACTGCAAATCCTAACAAGCTCTTCCTCCCTTAAGCTGTATTTGTCTTGTGTTTTGTCACAGCGTGGGAAGAGGAACCAATATGACGCCTCATTTGTAGACGCCTCACATCTTACCGCCATGTCCCTGTCTGATGCAGCGACGTCGCGCTGATCCAGGGCTGGTGTTGGCGCTGGTGGTCCCAAGAGTACAGATCTGCCAGCCTGTGCTTGTCCTCCCTTCGTTTGGGTTTGGGTAGTTGTCATTTTGTTGTTGTTTGGTTCTTGTTTTTGTTAAAGTCAGGGCCTCATGCATCCCAGGCTGGTCTCAGACTTGCTATGCAGGCCGGGATGATGCAATTTATGATCCTTCTCCCTCCATCTCCCAAATGCTAGGACTGCAGGCCTGCTCCACCACACCGGGGTTATGCAGTGCTGGGGATCATGCCCTGGGCCTTGTACAGGTTAGACAGATACTCCAGTTCTCCCTGACCCTGCATGCCACTGCTAGGATCAAGTTTCCCTCCCTCCTTCCCTCTCCCTTCTCCCCCCCCACTCTGTCTGTGTGTGTGTGTGTGTGTGTGTGTGTGTGTGTGTGTGTGTGTGTGTGTGTATGTGCTAGGAACATGGCTAATTCCTGCCTGCTTTCCCAGCCTCATTTTGTGCTCCCTGTCTCTGTCTCTTAACACCAGAGATGTTAGTTACCATGTTTTGTTTTGTTTTTTTATCAAGAGCATCAAATTCTTCCTCATTTATCAACGTAAATTGGTTCCTCCGTCTGCCAGCATGCACTACCATGCCCCTCCACCTAGTGTGGTGGTTTGAAAGAAAATGGCTCCCAGAGGGAGTGGCACTGTTAGGAGGTGTGGCTTTGTTGGAGAAAGTGTGCCACTGTGGGGGCGGGCTTTGAGGGCTCATATATGCTCAAGTTGCACCTAGTGAGACAGACCACTTCCTGTTTCCTGCAAGTCAAGATGTAGGACTCTCAGCTACTTCTCCAGCACTGTGTCTGTCTGCACACCACCATGTCCCACCATGATGATAATGGAGTAAACCTCTGAAACTGTAAGCCAGCCCAATGAAATGCTTTTCCTTTGTAAGAGTTACCATGGTGATGATGTCTCTTCACAGCCATAGAAACACTGAGACACCAAGCTAACGCTTACTCAGTTAGATCTCCATTTAAGTGTTACCTCCTTAGACACCTTTATTTGACTATGAGATTCCTTCTGGATATAGCAAGGCATGTACTTTTCTTTACCAAGTAACGCTGTCTGTGTTGTTCACTGCTTGGTGAAATACTAAACACTCATAAGTGAATAACTGATGGTGGTCAGATGCAGTCCCCTGTGCCACCATCTCCTGTAAGTGAGGAAATGCTCGGCCTTCAAGCCTCCCCTGCCCTCTAAACTGGATCAGTTGCCCCTTATGTCCTCTGTGTTCTCCTCCCTTCTCACAGACCCCATCTCATTAGATCACATACATACGCTTACTTAGCGGTCCCTCTACCCATGGTTTGGATTCCTTGGGTTCATGGGCCTTGTGCTAGTCATCTTTGTACCCTCCAAGAAGAACACTCTGCAGGCTTTCGGTAATGTTGACTTTGTAGGGGAAGAAGTTCTCGGTGAGAGGAATTCTGGGAGCTCTGAAGGTGAGGACTGGTGTGTGTATGGGGGTGGGGGTTAGCTTAGACTGGAGGCTGCTGGGGAAATTCTCTGTCTAATCTGTTTGGGGAAGTGCTTAGAGGGTTCTGTGTTTCCATGAGCATGTGTGTATCTGCATGTGTTTACTCAGCCTGGAAAAAAAACAAAAAAACAAAATATAAACGGCCCCTAATATCAGGATATGGGGATGGCAGATGGCCTCTGTCCTAGAGGTTTAATCAGCAACCCACAGAGGCTGTTTTCAAACTCCCTGTGGGGTTTGGCTCAGCTAAGCATGCTCAGAAGCCAAGTTTGGCACCAGAGGATGAAGGGAACTCAATTGCTCCACCTAAGAAATGAGAGGAATTTGGAGTTTTATCCCTAAACAAAGGAGAGGGGAAATGTTTTTTGAATATCGGGGGGAGTCTGGTCCTGAGCTGTGAAAACGACTGGTAGGTTTTTAAAGCTGAGACCAGAAATGACTTCTTGTGAATGGTTTTTGTATTTGCTATCATTTCAGTAGCTCGCAGAGGTTGCCACGTCACAGAGTCCGTGGGAGTTCCTAATGTGTCCTCTGTCTGGGTGAAGGAGGCATGGAACAGGGCAGCTACCAGGAGCGGTTGGGCAAGCTTGGAGGGAATTGTTCATCCAAAGCAGGGGTGCCCTCTGGAAGCATGAGCAAGACTGGAGGTGACATTTAGGCTTGTCAAAACCCAAGGCTTATTATTATTATTATTATTATTTTCCAGAGCTGAGGACCGAACCCAGGGCCTTGTGCTTGCTAGGCAAGTGCTCTACAACTGAGCTAAATCCCCATCCCCAAAACCCAAGGCTTGTGATTCTTCCGTGCACATTCGTTTTAACCTTAGGGGTCAGTAGGCCCCTCTAGTCTTGAAAGGCACTACACTGCAAACCTGCCTGTGTGGCCGGGCTTTCACCACACGGCTCACAGCTGTGCTGCCCTCCTCTCTGGAGATGGCCTGTCTATACTGCCTGCACCTCTGTGGGAATCTGCCTTGACAGGACCGGATGCTGTGTCCTCGTTAGACACACACGTTGCTGAGTGTCCAGTGATCTTACTTTGCTTCCTGGCTAAAGTCCTCCCCAACCCATGAGCAGAGGCTTTCTCTGGGCCAAGCCTGCCCTGTCCCTGCCTACACTCCCTGCCCCGTCTTCTCCCTGTCCCTACCCCTGCCTGTTTTCTTGTCCTCTTCCTCCAGCCCCAAGAACAGCCAAAGCCCTTAACCAAGAGGATGAAAACAAAAAATAAGGTCACCAGATGTGCTCCATTCCATCCTCTGGCTCCTCGGGCCTCCTCACCACAAGCCAATAAATCCTAAGTGTATCTACAGCGAGCACCTGGCATCTCCCCAAAACTCTCTGTCCTCCTGCATGATAACAAACCTGACTGAGGTGCTCGCACGAGTGGTACTCCTCAGGCTTCCTCCTCCTCATATAGACATGGCCTGTGTGGGTACACAACACTGACGCCCCCAGAAAGCACTCCGTCTAGGTGCTGGAGGGCTGAGGGACCAGCAGCTCTGCCCCCGCTCCTAGGTGGGGCTCCCTGGAGCTGGCTCCCACCTGGACCTGGAAGAGTGGCTGGTACTCCCGAATGGATGAGCATCTGGGCTTCTCATCACAGATTGTTTACTGGTTGATTTTGCATGGCAGGTTAACAGCCCCGCAGCAGCCCACTCCCTGCCAGGGACTTTCAGGAACAATTTCTCCAAGCCAGTGTGGCCCAGTCTGGCCACGGCTGTTCCTCCCCTCCTCACCAGCCACGTGGATGTGACTCATGCAAACTCTCTGAGTCCCTGCCAAGAGCAGGCAGAGGACTGCCCGGATAAAGCTGGCAGGAGTTAGTTCAGGAGCAGAGGCAACTGAGAGCCTCTGTTGAAATCCGGTGGGTCTCTGCACCTCTTCATGCTCCTGCTCAGCAGGTCACCTGTCACCCAGGCCTGATGTAGCAGTGTGCCCTCAATGCTCTTGAAAAAAACTCACTCCAACACCCCCAGTTTCTCTTCCCTCCCATAGCACACAGTACAGCCAGAGCCCTATAATGAGGCCTCTTGGTTTTTCACTGGAACCGAATATGAATAGCCCACGCCTAGAGCAAAGTACTCAACCTTGTTTTATTGTCATGAGCTTCCCATGAGACAGTCATTATTTTTTTTCCATTTCAAAGAAGAAAAAAATTAAAGATAAAAAGACTAAGACACACCACAGGGGATTTTTTTTAAAGACAAAAATCTACTGCTCTTGTGGTGCTAAAACCGAGGCTGGAGGCTGTGATGTGCTTGTCCAAGCCCATAGAAGATATACAGAGAGCAATCTCCTCTGCAGACGGGGTGATGAAAAGGCTCTGGTGTGGTTAGTTCATAAAGAGGAAATGGATTTATGGGGAATTCTCTGTACTTTCTAGTCAATTTTGCTCCTAAAAATCTTCTAAGAATAGCTTATTCGATAAGTACATTTTAGTAAACCTTTAAAAAGGAGATTTATTGATGATCATATAGCAAGCACTTGGTCTGGGGTTTAAATACAGGGCACCTTCCTCATGAAGTCCATATTTTCCCCCTAGGGCGTCAAGAGGCGACAGCAGCAATTCCTTCATCCCCAGAGCTTTCTGTGTTGAATGTCCTAGAGATTTTCCAGCAAGACTTTGTTGTTCATGGCTCCCCCTAGACCTGTTATTATGTCTGCCCCACTTTCCACACCTGAGACTACAGAGCCTCCATGTTTATTACCATGAAGCAGAGTGCCCAGCACAGACATTAAATGAATGCCTGTCAAGGGAACATGTATGCGTGAATGGATGAATGGATGGATGAATGGATGGATGGATGGATGGATGGATGGATGGATGGATGAAGGAAGGAAGGAAGGAAGGAAGGAAGAGAGGTGGGAACAAGAAGACAGAGGGAAGGGGGACTAGAGAAAGAGAAATGGAGTGAGAAGGGAGACAGGGAAAGAGGGAGGGGACAGAGAGAGGGAGGGAGGAAGAAGGATGGGGAAAGTGGGCAGGAAGAAGAAAGCCTTCGAGTTCCCAAATTGATAGTGGTCCTTGTGTCTTCCTGGGCACTGAGAAGCCCTTTCAGTTGCCTTCTTCTTCTCTCCCTCCCAGCACCTAAGTTCCATCCATCGCTCCTGCTATTCCCCACGAAGACTTAAACCCTTAGAATAAGAATTGCCTGCCCCATTTTTGCAAAATGAGTATGTTATTTGGGCAAAAGAGGAAAGAAGAGAAGAAATGGAACAATCTTTGCTTTGGAAAATCAGCTAACTGGCCTCACTCAGAATAAGAGCGCCTTCAGTCCCCGGCCACAGGCGGGCAGCGGAGCCAAGAGTAACACCGGATGCTGGGATGCTGGGAGGAGGCCTGGAAGCTTCAGAGGAGATGCCAGGGTGGGGTGAGCTTGGAGTCCAGAAGGCAGTGGTGGGCTCATCTCTGGGGATGAATCTTAGTTTCCTAATCTTTGTCCAGATCCCTTGTACTCGGGCTAAAACCTATCGGATGGCATTATCCAGGGGCACTAAGAGATCAGAGAAGGTCCTGAGGGGAGCCAGACCCTGGGGCTGTCATGTGTCCTCAGCACGTGAAAGGAGCTGAGGTAAAAAAAGAATGGGTAACCCTCTTGCCAAGGGCTTGGCCCTGCCTTTCTGGTTAGTTCTAGCTCAAGCTGAAGCAGACAGTGTAGCCACTGATGTAAATCTTAGGCTTCCTGTAGGAGGAGTGCAGTGCAAGGCTTAGAGCCAGGTGCGGGTAGCTAAGAGGGCATCTGGCAGAGCTCATCAGTGGACAGTAAAGGTGTGCACAAGAGTCATACCTGGAAATTATTTGGCTCAGACTACAGACCATGGACATCAAAGTGGCTTGGAAGGTTGCTGAGAGTTATGTAATGTGTGATACACTATGTGTACTATATCAGTAGAGACCACAGTGATTTCAA
The DNA here is from genome assembly GCF_949786415.1 of Peromyscus eremicus. NCBI lineage: Eukaryota > Metazoa > Chordata > Mammalia > Rodentia > Cricetidae > Peromyscus > Peromyscus eremicus. Next base: position 58,901,361 of record NC_081431.1, on the reverse strand, counting down.
GCCTTCTGGAGATGGGTTAATGGTTCCTTTAAATAGGCTCTACTGCAATAGATTCTAGGGGAGAGGAAGCCAAAGGGCTCATTTTCATTCTGGTTACATCTTCCCACCAGACAATATTTCTTATCTAATATTGATTCTTTAAAAAAAAAAAAAGACAAATGAAAAACACAATTTGTTGCCTAAACAAGGTAGATTTACCAGACTCTCTTGCAGCTAGGAGTACCCACATGACATCACTCTGACCAACAAGGAAGCTGCAAAGGCTGCAGAAGGGAAAGCCTGGACTCCTTGATATAGATCTGTCCATGCTTTGTTATTATTTTTCTTTATTGATATCTACTTTTCTTCTTCCAGCCACAGCCCCAAAAGATGATGGAACAAAAGTGCTGAAGCTGCTACCCTAAGCAGCCCGATGTCCTGACAAGCAGGGTAAAAAAATAGAAGACAAGGTAACATGGATTCTGTCACCAGCTAAGTATAATCCCTTCCAAGCCTGTACTTTTTTTTTTTTTTTTTTTTTTTTTTTTTTTTTTTTTTTTTTTTTTTTGGTTTTTTTCGAGACAGGGTTTCTCTGTGTAGCTTTGCGCCTTTCCTGGAACTCACTTGGTAGCCCAGGCAGGCCTCGAACTCACAGAGATCCACCTGGCTCTGCCTCCCAAGTGCTGGGATTAAAGGCGTGCGCCACCACCCAAGCCTGTACTTTTCACCAAGATGGAGCTTAAGAAAAATAGAGAGCAGATCACAAACCACAGCAGCACAGACGCATCAGGCACTGGGCACATTGCTTCAGCCTTAGCTTCTCTGGTGCTTGATGCCTGGAGGTGTTCCTCCATCTGATTGTCTGCATACCTGGAGGTAGGCTCTATGATAGACTGCAAAGAGTTGGGACTCACTCAGGCGGATATTCTATAGCTGGACTGAGGGAAGGAGAAGAGACATGAAGTTCATTGTTACTCCCTACTCCTAGCCCACACAGGCATGTCCCTGCTTCCCTCCTCCAGGCTGTAACTTATTCCTGTGTCCATTTTCCCTGGGGTTAGGGGAAGGAGAAGAAAAAGTTGTCATGACTAGACTCCCTGTTGGTATACTTAAATTAGTTTTGAGCATTATTCAAGTGCCAGCTCCCTACCCATAGACACACACACACACACACACACATACACACACACACACACACACACACACACTTCTCTAATGACTGCTGCCCACCTCTAGTCATTTGAGAGATTTTATTTTTTGTAAGAAATTGTTCATGTCCCTTTTTGTGTGTGTGACTTGCTGTGTTTAATTGGAGTTTCTTGCCTGCACATGGGTGGGAGGTTACTTACTGGCACAAGGGCCACTTATCAGTTGCTGAACCACTGAAGAACACAATACCTTCTCCCAACATTATTTAACTGACAATAGTCCATCATGGAGGGATAGAGCCTCAAGGGCCCCTCCCTCATCTTAATCACGTGCAAGTCTTATGCAGATAATTACAGAGGCAGTGAATTCCTGAATGTGATGTCTTCATCATGTCCAGAAAACATCCTTTGCTGCATATCTCCCTATCCTCTGGCTCTTGCATTCTTTTCTCTTCCTCTTCCTTGATGTTTCCTGAGCCTTGGAAGAAGATAGAGTTGAGCACCCCATCATCATTTTTCTATTTTCAGTATTTCAACAGTTATGATTAACTGCTGTATTAATTGCTCTCTGTCACAGTAAGGAGCTTCTTTGAAGAAGTCTGACACAGTACTAACCTACAGGTAGAAATATGAGTATTTAGAAGGCAGCTTGACACATGACCATTTAGCAAAACAATATTAGTAGGGTCCCCTAAGGTCTATGGCCCCCCACTCCAGCCACAGGTCCTTGACTAGGTTTACAGAACCAGGTATGAGTTTCTTCCTGTGGTACAGGCATCAAATCCAACCAGAAAGTGGTTGGTTACTCCCTTCACCATCATGCTGCTGGTGTACCAGAGGGCATATCTTTCCTAGGATGTCGTTACTGCAGCTTGCAGGATTCATAACTGGGTAGACTACTGAAGAGTTTTCTTCCTTGGAAGCCTGCCCAACATCTCATGGCACTCTGAAAGCTAGCCAGCAGGGAGGAATCTTTCAGCTCAGCTCCAACTTGATTTCTCTGAGAACTGTGATCCAAGTGTGTATTGTCTTCAGCAACGGGGTCTTAATAAGCTCTGGTGGGCACCCAAGAGCAATGGCAGTAGAGTTTATTGTTTTGTGGGCCTCTGGGACTTCCTTGACCAACAATTTTTAGGGAGGTATCCCACACCTGGCATGGGTATTTTCCTTTAATAATTCATAGTTCCTAAGAGTCACATTATCCACCCATGGACAGTACCTCTGTTCTAATAATATATCTATCTATCTATATATATATTATATGCTTTTAAACTAGAGTAGGTTTCCATACGGCTTTTTCATATGTCCTTAGTTTTGATTACCACTCCCTCCCACTTCTTTATCTTCTGACCCACTCCCTGCTTAGACCTTTCGTCCTAGCTAGGCTCCTTTTGCTGTGATAAAACACCATGTCCTAAAGCAACTTGGAGTTTATTTTACCTTACACTTCCAGGTGTTAGGTCATCACTGAAGGAAGTCAGGGCAAGAACTCAAGCAGGGCAGGAACCTGGAGTCAGAAACTGAAGCAGAAGCCAGGGAGGAGGGCTGCTTCCTGGCTTACTCCTCATGGCTTGTTCAGCCTGTTTTCCTACAGCGCCCAGGACCGCTAGCCCAGGAGTGGCACCCCCACAGTAATATGGGCCCTCCCGTATCCATCATCAACCAAGAAAATGCACACAGGCTTGCCCACAGGCCAGGCCAGTAGGAGCGTTTTCTCAGTTGAGGTTTCCTCTTCCTCTAGCTTGTGTGAAGTTGACAAAACTAGCCAGCACACCTTTCCATTCTCACTATTTCCTCCCCCCACTCTTACGTCCAATACACCATCCTATTCCCATCTCTTAAGCCCCACCCACACTCTACTGGGCCTCTTTCGGTCTTTCTGGTCTTTATCAGCACTCAGAGTTAAACATAGTACTCTAAGAAGGTGTAGCTAGGATCCTCATATGGGGAAGAACACGTGGCTTTTGTCTTTCTGAGGCTGGGTTACCTCGTTCGGTATAGCATTTTCCAGGTCAATCCATTTTCCTGAAATTTTCATTCTTCTTTACCAATGTATAAATTTTCACTGTGCGCGTGTACCACGTTTCCGTTATCCATTGCATCTATATGGATACTTGGGCTGGTTCCATTTCATCTCTTCTGTGATGAGAGTCACAGTGGACCTGGAAGTTGTTTTGTCTCCGAGTCTCTGGTAAAGGAGGAGAAGGTCCATCCTCTTAGCAGTATTACGTTTCTCTTAGGGACATTCTTCCGAAGGGCAGCGGAAGCCACAGTACTGCTTCTGCTGTGAGATCAAATATGCCTAAAACAGAAAACAGAATTAGATGTGCTGGGTTGGACTCTGCCCTTCCAAATTAGCTAAGACCCAACAGATAGCACTGGTTAGGAAGGGGTGCTGTTGGTCCTCTGTCACTCACACACAGACACGAAAGGCTGATGAGGGCTACCGATCTGGCAAAGACCTAAGGAATTCGATGAAAAGGAATAAGAATAAACAGAGTAACATCGGGCTACCCATCTTCAAGCCAGATGTGACTCCGGAAATGGGTGCCGAGGAAGAAAAGCATCTGTTGAATGTCATGCAGCCAATGCAGTGGGCCATGTCATCACCTCACGGCACGTTGTGAGGCGTCACCATGAGAGGCAGGAAGTAAAACAGTGAAGTGGGGGGGGGGGGAGATACTGACCACAGCATTGATTTTCGTTCGCTTTAATGACCCTGGTGTGGGGCTTGAAGTGCTAACAGAGGCTGGCTACTACTGACTGGTTCCATCTCGATGGGATTTGAAGAAAGGGAGTTGGCAGAATGTTCTATTTAGCCAAATGGTTTCTGCTTCGGTGAAGCATTAGGACGGAACGGAGAGAAAACTATCTACTGGAGAGAGCCCAGATTCAATCTGAAGTCCCACCTTTTCTAAGTAGTGGCAATTCTGAGCTCTATTCCGATCCTGCCGAAAGAGGGGATGGAGGCATGGGGAGACTTTCTGCTTTGAGTGTGTGGTTCAAGGCAGTAATTTCTGGTCATGCCCAGAGTCCCAAGCTTTAAGTGACCCATTGTTCTGTCCACCCTGTCTTTATCTGCTCCCTCTTTTGCTTTACTGTAGAAAGTACTGTCACTATGGACTCCGGTGACTCCCTCACACACCACTTTCCGCAGGCCTGGGTCTCATTGTCTAGCTGGAGTCCTGGTCCTGACGTTCCCTCTGAGTCAGGTTGGTGAGAGAACATCAGGGAGTGTTCTTACAGCAAGGGCCTTCCTGGAGTGCGCGGCCATCTCCTGGGATCCCATCCTGCAATAGAAGCTTCTCTCTTGGCTTCCCAGGCGTTTCCCACTTCTGTCTCTGTCTCTGTCTGTCTCTCTGTCTCTCTGTTTCTCTGTCTGTCTCTGTCTTTCTCTCTCTCTCTCTCCCTCTCTCTGTCTGTCTCTGTCTTTCTCTCTCTCTCTCTCCCTCTCTCTGTCTGTCTCTGTCTTTCTCTCTCTCTCTCCCCCCCCCCTCTCTCTCTCTCACACACACACACACACACAAACACACAAACACACACACACACACACACACACACACACACACACACACACCCCTGTTAGAATTAATAAATTACATGAAACTGTAGAACATGGGGCCAGCAGGATGGCTAAGATGGCTGAGTGAACAAAGGCACTTTCTGTCTTGCCCACCAACCTGAGTTTGGACCCCAGAACCCACAAGGTGGACAGAGAGAACAGATTCCCATAGGTTATCCTCTGACCTACACACACACACACACACACACACACACACACACACACACACACACACCATGGTATTCCCTGTCTTCTTGACCACCCCAACCACCAAAAACCAAATTTAAAGAAAAATTTTAATTGTAGGATACAACATCAACAACAAAAATCTGTACATTTTTATATACAATTAATGACGTGTATTTGTATATATTTTTATATACAAATGCTCTAGAAATCAAGAAGCCAATCCCATTCGTGACAACTTAAAAATAAAATTCTTGGGTCTGGAGAGATGACTCAGCAGTTTAGACCACTTGCTGCTGCTCTTGCAGAGGATCATGGTTTGATTCCCAAAACCAACATGGCGGCTCACAGTCACCTGTAACTCCAGTTCCAGGGGATCCAGCACCTTCTTCTGACTTCTGACTTCCAAGGGCACTAGGCATGCAGATGGTGTACATACATGCATGGAAGAAAAACATTCATACATATAAAAGCAAATAAATGAATCTTTTTAAGATTTTTGACACAAGGTTTCTCTTCTCTGTGTAACCATAGCTGTTCTGGAACTCACTCTGTAGACCAGGCTGACTCAGAGATCCGCCTGCCTCTGTCTCCTGAGTGCTGGGATTAAAGGCGTGCGCCACCACTACACAGCTGTAAATAGCTCTTTAGCAATTAAAAATAAAATTCTTAGCAATAAAGCCAACCAACAAAATGAAAGAGGTTATCTGTGTGTCCCACAACAGTCTGCTGTACACCTTGAGCACACACAATAAGATTTATGGATATGGGACTGGAGAGATGGCTCAGCCACTAAGAACACTGGCGGCTCTTCCAGAGGACCTGGGTTCGATTCCCAGCACCTACATGGTGGTTCACAACCATCTGTAACTCCAGTTCCAGAGGATCTGCCGCCCTCTTCTGGTCTCCATGGGTACCAGACATACACAGAGTGCACAGACATACATAAAATAAATAAAGTTTTTAAATGGTTCAGAGACGTAGAGTTGGACTGGAAAAGATGAAAGTTTCTTAAGCAAACCCCCAGAGTCTGTGAGAGGATGTCCTGACCCAGTGCATCCCGGCACCTCCATCCAGCTGCCAGCACAAGCTGTTCTTGGGGCTTTTGGTTCTCTCTGCTCCCCAGGTGAATAGATGCTTTCCATTCTTCACCAACTTGGGTCCATCTGTGGGTCACTCTCCTCTGATATTCTAGTTTAAATAACACTTATAGAATCTTGTTTTCGATGATGCTCTGGATAAAGGAATCTTGCTATGTAGCACAGGCTGGCTAGTATTTTTGGAGTCTGTCACCACACCCAGCTTGTTTAGATAATTTTATTATGCAGCTGACTCCAATAGCTTTTATGATGGTGTCATGATACAGTCTAGATTGAGGCTGGAAGGGGAATGAGATAGTCAGTAACAAGGCTGGCAAGTGGTCATAAACATTTGGAGATGAATACGACAGGGAACAGTGATAAGATCTCTTTTATGAAGTGATGTTTGATTAGAGATTCAAAAGAAGCAAGGGGGCAACTCCTGGGGACCGCTGAGGGATGAGAACACCAGAGAAAGGGAAATAAACACAAATGAACAGGAAGGGGATGAGCCGGGTGCCAGGGTGGCAGACTTGGGAGTAAGAGATGGAGTCAGAAAGTTGGGGAAGTGTCTGGTCATCAGTGGCCCTTTAGGCCACATTTGGCAATTAATTAAAATTTAGACATGTAAAGAGGCAGGAAAATATGGCCTAGAAGGAGAACAATAAACATAAGAAAATGGCATAGATGTCAGAATTAAATACACAAACACATGAGGATAAATATACTCTCTATGTCCGTGGTGGCAGAAGGACGCACAGTAAGGAGAGATTTGGGGCAGAAGGGCCAAATTAACTTCCTCATGGCTTTTGTTTAGTTGGCTGGCTGGTTGGTTGGTCTTTTTATCTGTTTGTTTTTGTTTTTGAGACAGAATCTGTTACATAGTCCAGGCTGGCCTCAAATCCATGATGATGCTTCTGCATTGGCCTTCCAAGTGCTGAGAGTAACAGGCATGGACCACCACACTCACAGGATCTAGTAGACATCTATATTCCAAAAACATATTGAATAAAATAGCAGCAGGTTAGAAACTCTTTCAGGCATGTTCAACTTTCTGACATAGTCTTAGTTAGGGTATCTATTGCTGTGATAAAACACCAGGATCAAAAGAACTTGGGGAGGAAAGGGTTTTATTTCAGTTTACAGTTTCATATTACGGTCCATCACTGAAGGAAGTCAAGGCAGGAACTCAAGGCAGGAACCTGAAAGCTGGAACTTAAGTATAAGCCGTAGAGGAGTGTTGCTTACAGACTTGCTCCTTATGGCTTTCCCAGCTTGCTTTATATATATATATATATATATATATATATATATATATATATATATATATATATTATCCAGGACTACTATCCCAGGGGTGGTTCTGTCCGCAGTGAGCTGGGCCCCTCCCACATCACTCATCAATCAAGAAAGTGCACCATGGCTGAATCTAGTGTAGGCATTTTCTTAACAGAGGTTCCCTTTTCCAAAATGACACTCTAGCTGGTGTCAGGTTGACATAAAACTAGACAGCACAGACCTTGGGACACGACACTGTTGCTTACAAAGTTCACACTCAAGAACTGTGAGACTAAGTTAGAATAAATTCTCACAATATTTTAAGTAAGTTTATGATTTTATGTGGGCTGAATTTACAGCTATCCTCAGCCTCGCGGGGCTGCATGCAGCCCATAGGCCACATATTGGACGTCCTTGCTAGAAGAGAAGACCACTGAACTTGAAGACATACAAATAGAAACAATTCAAAATGTAACAGCAAGAAAAAGTCTGGGGCTGAGTGGATAGCTCGGTCAGTATAGGGCTAGCTAGATTTGTGTAGAAAGCACCTTTACCCACTGAGCCATCTGGCCACCCCTCAAATTTCTTAAAACTAACCACAAAGAGAAACGTCTTAAAACAAAGAGAGAAAACCTCCAAAAAGATCAGAATAATAAGAATTGTTACTGCCAGGCATGGTGATACACACCTATAATCCCAGTACTCCAAAGACTGAGGCAGAAGGATCACTTCAAGTGGGAGGCCAGCCTGAGCCACATATTAATTTGAGGCCAATGTAGGCTGTGTAACAAGATCCTGCCTAAAAACAGACACCCCCACCCCTACCCCCATAGATGGGTTTTTCTGTATTGCCAGGTCCCCCAAAAAAATGACATAAAGACGTTATTAATTATGAAAGCTGGGCCTTAGCTTAGGCTTGTTTCTAACCAGCTCTTATAACCTAAATTAACCCATCTTTTTTTAATCTACATTCTTCTACATACTCGTTACCTCGTCTCCATTTTGCCCATCCTTCTTCTTCTTCCACGTCTGACTAGTGACTCCTTTCTTCTTCCCAGAGCTCTCTGTCCCCAGAAGTCCTGCCTAATCTCTTCCTGCCTAGCTAATGGCCATTCAGGTCTTTATTAAACCAGTCACAGTGGTACATCTTCACATAATGTAAAGGAATATTCTACAACACGCCCCCCCCCAAGTAAATTAAAAGAAGTTATTTGAACAAAAGGAAAGTGATGTCAACTAGAAACTTGGATTTATACAAAAGAAATGGCTGGAAGTGGTAAATATGTGGGTGGATATCAAAACTGTCTGATTTAAAATATCTTCAAGAGTCCTGGGTTGTGGTGGTGCACACCTTTAATCCCAGCACTTGGGAGGCAGAGATAGGCGGACCTCTGAGTTCAGTGCCAGCCTGGTCTATAGAGTGAGATCCAGGACAGCCAGGGATACACAGAGAAACCCTGTCTCGAACAAACAGAAATAAATAAATAAGTAAAACTTTTAAGGGCTGTTTTATTCTGTAAGAGAAAAGTATTAGTAGAGTATCAGTCAGTTATAAAATCTGTACCTATAGCATGTACGGTTGGGAGAGAAGAAAAGGAGCCACACTGCTGGACCGGGCTGCATTTCACAGCTGCAATGGAGCTGCACTGCTGGACCGGGTGGCATTTTACAGCTGCAATGGAGCTGCACTGCTGGAACAGACCTGCATTTCACAGCTGTAATGGAGCTGCACTGCTAGACCGGGCGGCATTTCACAGCTGTAATGGAGCTGCACTGCTCAGTAGATCAGCACAGGGAAGGAGAGCGTGAGGGCCACCTCCGTGGATGCCGAAGCAACAGCAAAATAAGGAGAGTCCCAACGAGTTAAGAAAGACAAAGTAACTGCAGGAAGAATCACCAGTAAAAAGACACAAAAGTAAAAAGATACAAAAGTAAAAAGACACAAAAGGAAGGGGGAAATGAAAAGACGGAGCTCACGGGACAAAACAGGTGACAAGTAAGTCTGTACGAGCCCCATGAAGAGTGCTTCCTCTTGGCGCTCTAGTCAAAGGCAGAAATTGTCACACTGGATTTTTTTTTTTTAAAGCAAGACGTAATTGTTTTCTGTCTTAAGATATTTCAGTTAGATATAAAGGCCTAGTAGAAGAGTGAGCTAGAAATGAGATGCCACGCTAAAATCAAAAGAAGGCCACACTGACAAGAATAATATAAGAAAAATATTTCCAAATAAGACATGCCACACAGTGTAAAGAATCATTATAAAATGATGAAAAAGTTGATTCCTTAAGAAGACAGTAATCTAGCCAGGCGGTGGTGGCGCACGCCTTTAATCCCAGCACTCGGGAGGCAGAGCCAGGCGGATCTCTGTGAGTTCGAGGCCGGCCTGGGCTACCAAGTGAGTTCCAGGAAAGGCGCAAAGCTACACAGAGAAACCCTGTCTCAAAAAACCAAAAAAATAAAATAAAATAAAGAAGACAGTAATCTAAAAAACAAACAAACAAAAAAACAGTTACACATCTAATGTTAAAGTTTCAAAATATAGGGAGGAAAAACTAACACAGGGAGAATCATAAAAACCTACAACTGTGCTTTGACATTTTATATTCTGTTTCAATCTTTGATAAAACAAGTAAACAGAAGCCAGGCATGGATGTGCACACCTGTCATAAGTGGCTGAAGCAGGAGGATTCTGGGTTCTGGGCCAGCCTGAGCTACATCGAAAACGAACAAATCAGGAACAAGGAAATCAAGAACGCCGTAGCCTTGAGCAGCCCTGGAGTCAGCTGGATGTCCATGACATGACATGTTGAGAACGTGCTGTTGTGGAACAGCAGCAGAGTGCATGTTCTTTTCTACACTCATGGAACATTCACTAAGATTTGGATCGTAATGTGAGGTACGATAAATTTATAACTTACTCAAACCAAAAGAAAATATATTATTTCATTATGAAGTAAGGAGACTAGGTATTGCTAAGAAAAAGAGACCTGAAAAGTCCCCAGGCATTTTGAAACAAAATGGCACATTTTTTAAAAGCAGCGAGCCAAAGAAAAATTTGAAAGCGTCTAGATGGTGGCTCACCACCGCGTGTAACCTCAGTTCCGGGAGATCCCACTCTCTTCTTACCTCTGCAGGCTCTTGCACACATGTGGTGCACAGACACACACTCAGGCACACACCCATGCACATAAAATAACACATATAATTTTGAGAATGTATGTGCATAGCTGTTTTGCCGGTGTAATGTCATTGCACTGTGTGTGTACCTTGTGTCTGTGGAGGCCAGAGAAGAGTGTCAGATCCCATGGAATTGGAGTTACAGATGTTTGTGAGCCACCATGTGGGTGAAAACTTGGATCCTTTGGAAGAGCAGCCAGTGCTCTTAACCGCTAAGCCATCTCTCCAGCCCTAAACATATATACTTTAAAAAGAGAGAAGAAAGACAGTGCTACAGACCTTATGAACATTATAGTGTTAAAAGGCTATCATAAATTCAATATTGAGTCCTATGCAATGCAATAAATCCAATAATTTGACCCTAGACAATATAATAAATTCAACAATTTGATCCTAGACAGTGCAATAAATTCAACAATTTGGTCCTAGACAATGTCATAAAACAATAAAAAGGTGTATTGAACAGGCAGAATAGCTCAGGTGAAGGCGCCTACCACCAAGCTTGACAACCTGAGTTCAGTCCCTGGGACCCACACCATAGAAAGAGAGAACCATCACCTGCAAGATGTCCTCAACCTCCACACACAAACGGTGGCACATGTGGGCTTGCACACACACAATAACTAAATCTAATTTTAATATTCTTAATTATTATTGAAAATGTAATTTTAAAAGAGGCATAATGGGAAGAAGGAAGTAAAGCTATCTATATTTTCAGCTAGCCCAGTCTTCACTGTAAAAAATCATAGGTGTCTGCTAATTAATTAATTAACTAATTAATTAAAAGGCCACTGGAACTTATAAGTGAACTTAGCAATGTTATGTGATGCAAAGTAAAATCAATGCATTTCTATCCATTAGCACCAAATAATTAAAAATTGTAAAGCAATGACTACTATATAGCATCAAAAGTGGAAGCAAGAATCAGTTTGACAAAAGATGTGTGAGAACGTTACCTTGAAAATTATAAAATATTACTGAAAGGATGCACAGGATCTAAACAATTGGAAAGACACTGAATGTTCACTGATCAGAAGAGTCAGTATTTTAAGGTATCCACCCTCCAAATAGATCAAAGCTCCCATGAAGGTTTATAGAAATTCATATGGAAGCAGAAAAGAAAACCAGTTGGGGAAATTTTTACAATGCCTAACTCCAGGATTTATTATGAATGGGCATTTCATTATAATTTATTATAATCAAAATGGGCAAAGATTCAAGGAAACACATCTCTGAAGAAACAGTGATGGCAGAGAAGCACGTGAGAAAAGACCCCAGGTACCCCCACATCGTCCTGGAGAATGGATGGAATTAAAACACCTGACTGTATCAAGTGCTATTCAAATGCTTGAATGACTAGAAGAACATTTTAAATTAGAGGATGGTGAGGGGGTCAGATAGGAGCAAAGTACAATGACATGCGTGGAAATGTCATAATGAGGTCCATTACTTCTCATGGTAACTACAGCAATTAACAATAAATAAATGGCTCGACAATAGTGATAGAAAACAGCCAGTCCGTTGCTTGAAGGTGGAGCTGGAGAAGAGAGGAGGTCCAAGCCACCTTTCAGAAGCAGTGGACTGTTGCTAGCTTTTCATCGCTGGGTAACAGATTACTACAAAGTCAGCATATCACACAAAGCCTGTCGGCGGCCCCACAGTTTCTGTGGACTGGGAATACAGAATGATTTTCCTGCTTCAGCCATGGTGCTGCCTGGGGCTACAGACTCATCTCATGACCTGACTGAGAAAGGGTCTTTTTTTCCAAGGCTGCATAACTATTGGTGGGGTTCGGACCCTTGTGAGTTTTGGAGCAGGAGTCTCAGTTTCTTATTGAGTACTTGCTGTTGGCTGCCCTCCACAAGGACATCTCCCTGGGGCGCTTCACAGCACAGTAGCCTGCTTTAGCCAAAGCCAGCCAAGGAGAACGTACGGCAAAATGGAAGACAGTCTTCTGTGGCACAGCCATGAACGTGATTCCCAGCATCCTGTCCCACAGGGTTCTGTTGATGAGAAGCAGGTCACAGTTCCTGCCCACACAGACAGACAGACACGGGGATGACTGGACTCCATCTCGCAGTCTGTCTGCTACAGGTCAGTTCAACACTTAGTGATGCTACTGACCTCATGTGAGTATAGACAGACGTCAAAACTAGTCAAGCGTGTATGTCTGAAATGTGCAATTGTCGCATATTGCCACAGCTGTAAAAAGTTTACCAACAAAAACCGACTGGCTGATCATAGATGAATACAGAAAAGCAAAGCATCAACCCAGCCCTAACAGAGGAAGGAAGTCCCACCCAAAAATGTGAAATCTTCCACAGTTAAGAGTTCGGTGTTCAATGGGTGGTGGTGACACACACCTTTAATCCCGGCACTTGGGAGGCAGAGGCAAGCGGATCTCTGTGAGTTTGAGGCTAGCCTGTTCTACAGAGCAAGATCCAGGACAGGAACCAAAACTACACAGAGAAACCCTGTCTTGTAAAACCAAAAAAAAAAAAAAAAAAAAAAAAGTGTGATGTTTGCTGAGCGGTGGTGGCACATGCCTTTAATCCCAGTACTTGGGAGGCAGAGGCAGGTGGATCTCTGTGAGTTCAAGACCAGCCTGGTCTACAAAGTGAGTTCCAGGACAGCCAGGACTACTTCACAGAGAAACCTGTCTCGAAAAACCAAAAAAAAAAAAAAAAAAAAAAAAGTGCGGTGTTCCTGCCGGAGAGACAAATGGTCCCATGGAACAGATTGAAGAACTCAGAAACAGACTCACAAGCTGTAGAAGCCTGACTAACAGCCGAGGTGGTTTTCTGAGTGAACACTGCTGGAAATGACGCGAGCACAAGTCAGCATCCAGATGGAAAAAATAAAATTATAGCACTCACAAAAATACATTCCAGGTGGGATAGACACTTAGCTGCTTCCACAGCTGAACTTTTAGGAGGAAATATGGACATATCTTTATGTCTTTCATATTGGGAAGAATATTTTAAATAATACCAGAAATGCAAACAATTGGAAACTGTAAGCTTTACAAAAAAAAAAAAACCTTAAATTGTGTTAAAGTTACAATTCGTATGGCAAAAATACAGCAAATGAAAAGACAACACTACATTAAAAAGAAATAATTTATAGCTGAACAAAGGATCTCAACACATAATTTAAAAAAACCTCTGAATTAGTAAGACAAGTATAAGCCCAGAAGCAAATGGACAAGCAATATAAACAAGCCATTCACAGGAGAGATGGCATATCTGTGTGTTTGTGAAAGATCCCTAGCTTTCCCAGAAATCAGCAACACCCAAATTCCCATCACACTGCAAAACTCTTTAAAGCTTGACATCGGCAAAGCAGTGTGCTTATTCACCCCTGGTTGAGACATAACTGCAAAAAAAAAGCACATTCTGGAATAATCATTTGGCAACGTCTAGTGAGTTGAAGATGCAGGGATCCTATTCCACTAGATTCTAAGGAAATTCACATGATTGAAATGAAAGCTTCATTTCAGCAACGCTTTGGGGTGAAAATGATAAACTCAAGTGTTCAGTGACAAGAAGACACACGTATTTCTTGTACAGCAATTGAAAGCAAAGAACTCACACTAGCCAGGTGTGGGTGGGGCTGTAATCCCAGCATTCAGTACTCAGAAGGCTGAGGAGGGAACGTTGTGAGTTCAGGGTCAGCCTGGGCCACACTGCAAGGTCTCAGAAATCAAAAGAAAATTGAACTGAAGCCGTACGTGGCAGTGTGGAAAATCTTACACCCATGGTGTGTAAGCAGGCTTGGTGGTGCACACTTGTGATCCCAGCACTTGGGAGGTGGAGAGGGAAAGATCAAGAGTTTAAAAACCTCATAGAGTCCAGGTTGGCCTCAAACAATCCAAACAATCCATTTTACAGGAGCCAGAGAGATGACTATCTGTTTAAGAGTGTGTACAGCTCCAGCAGAGGACCCAAGTTTGGTTCCCAGCATCCATGTCAGACAGCTCACAGTTGTTTGTGACTCTGGCTCTAGGGGGTCTGACACCCTCATCTGTCTCATATGAATACCTATTCACTTGCACAATACTTGTAACTAGAAATAAATCTTTAAAAGTAATCCATTTGCCACTGGGCAAGGTGGTCGACCTTATGGGGAGAGCTGGGACTAGAAAACTAAGAAGACAGGAGAGCTGGGAGCAGGAATTCTTGTATAAGCTGATAGTGTCTGCCCAGCGACTTTATTAATAAGTATAACATCTTACATACAGGTCACAGGGGGCAAATGAACAGGTTCAACAGAAAAGTATCAGACAATTGGACCATGCAACAGGAAGCTAATCAAGTCCAAACATAACTCAGGCTATGTCAAGTTGTTATAAGTGCACTACAGACTTAGTGGTCAGTGGCCTTTGGACGGACAACCACAGCCCTTTAAAGGCGAAAATGTCAGGTTCCCAAAATCCGACACTGCAGCTCCCCAAAGGCCCTTGCCCTAGACCATTACTGACTTTGCCAAGCATGTTCCTGGTTTTAGACACGGCTCCCGACAGACACATGAGAGACCATAGACCCAACCAGAATCCGTGTAGTACACACCAAAAGAAGCACGGTGAGTGGGCCGTAAGAGCAAGGTCTCCATCAAGAAAGCAGCCATCTGCAAGGCAGCAGGGCATCACTGAGAAACCCATGCAAGGCCCTTGTGGAGGGGAGAATGCCAGCTTTAAACACGGCCTGGAAGGACAAATGTCATTGCTCTGTGATGGCATCAGCTGGATAAGGCCTTCTCTGTCCTTTACAGCTCTTCCCTGGCCAAGTGACAGTCCGGGAAGAGGAGACACAGACTGGGGTGGGAGCACACATGAGATGCCATTCCTCTTCATCCACTGCAGCTTCCGGCCTGAGAGAGGACATTTTAATATCCTAAGAAATGTGGAGTTTGGGTCCGCGATAAAAGGAATTACTGACACCTCAGTCGTGAGGGAGACAGATTCGGAGCCAGAGATGTTGAGTGGACAGGAGGCCATGGGCTCATCCAGTATACGGTAAAGAGGGTACCTGCCCCCATGAGAGCTGGGGCTGTTCAGTTGGGAGCGGGGAAGTATGTGTGTATGATTGTCTAGGGATACAGCAGGGTTTCCAGGGAGTTCTGAGCACCATGGAGATGCATCATCTTGCATGGAGGGATGCAGTGGACTTTTCCTGTAGCCAGATCTGTTTGTTTGGGAATGGTGTAGAGCAGACAGAGAACTGTATCTATTTGTCAGGGCGTTCAGGTAACATGTTGGAGTCGGATATGAACAAGAGGGTAAGTATATAGACAGGCCACAAAATCTACTGAGTTAGAAAGGACATGAATGTCAAAGATCCCAACAGCAAATTAAGAATTGTGGGAATGAGTCCAGCTTGTCGGCAGCCACCACAGACACCCCTAAAATGGAAGAAACAGGTCTATTAACATATTCACCCCCTTCCCCACCTCTGAACCTCATCATTTCTATCTGCTCTTGCCCTCCTGCCCTGATTACTCGATACACCCTTCATAAGGTGCTGGGGCTGGAAAACATACCCTAAGTCTTAACTCTGGAGTAGTGCCAGTGGGATCCCTATAGTGGTTCCGGTGCCCTGTTCCTCTCTTCACTATAAAGTGCCACCATCTGGATTTTGTGCTCTTGGTAAATCTTATCAATGTTCAGGTGGTCAGGGATCAGGGATGGATGTACAGCCTCCCTCGGCCTCGGTCAGGGAAAAGATTTTCTTTCTCAGGTCAGAATGCTTTCTGTGAGAGTTTTGGAGAGACACAGAGTACCCACTTCTTCAAATGAGGTCCAGGAAATCAAGGGAAACCAGGCCACACACGTTCTTGTGTGCTCTAGCTAAAGTAGCAGAGAATGCCTTCCTCCGAGCAGAAGGTCTTAAGTGGATGAAGTTGGACGCGGAGCGGCGATTTTGACAACACGAACTGAGGCAGGCATGCACCGTGAGAAGCCGCCTGGGGAACGGCTGACCTGCATGTCGAGCTGTGATGGTCCAGAATCCATGGCTGGTGAAGGAAGGAAAAACTAGAGAGAGGTGCTCTAGCTTTGTTCTCGCCTGGGCAGGTGTCTGTCCTGCCCTCTGAGGACAGGATCTTAAAGACACGGAGCCCTCCTTTGGTGACGTGGCTCTGGCGACTGATGTGAGCGATTTAACATGGACACATTCATTCTCGAAGTTAAGGAGGGACTGTGGCCGTGGAGTGCTGGAGTCGGTCCATCCTGGCTCACAAGAGCTGACTGTTAAATTTTCCAGAACTTTGTGAGCTGGTTGTTAAAGACATACATCATTTGAAATTAAATTACATAAACTAACCATTACCTCACCCTAAAAACAAGGACACCGACTGCTCAGGACTGACCACTTGTTAGTTATTTTGTATTTTCTGTGTACCTGTGCTCCTGAGGTCATGGGCCTAATGGCAATGCCGTGAATGGAGGACCACTGAGGGTCTCTTCCCGACTGAGATCCAGGGACTTCACAGGCCATAGAAGTCAGCACCCAGCTCCATATTCTCTGGGTCCTGGATGAAAAATACCCATGCTGGATGCCAGGGGCCTGGGGGAGATCAGTTAAAATGACCACATCCTCCGGAACCTGCCCCTTCTCAGGCCTGGGCATTCTCTACTCTCTGCATTTGCTTAAAGGACCCCGTGGCCAGATGGTCTCCCTCAGACAGAGAGGCTAAGGAGCCGGCTGAAGAAATATTTGTCCAACCTGGCCTGGCTTCCTTTTCGACAGGAACAAAACTGGTTCTAAGGAGCACAGATGGTGGGTAAGTAAACAGGGCAGCTGTGAAGTGAGTTCAGGCTGGAAAAAAATTCAAAAGGTAACTTATGTGTCTGGCTTGCATAAAGGGAAAGTATATAGATCAGTCCCTCCTGCTTCCTGCCCTCCCAACTCCTCCCACAGGCCCAACTGTGTCTGCACTGCCCGCCCTCCTCACCCCCTTGGGGCTAGAAGCAGCAGCTGGCTGTGCCTTGGCTCCAGTTCTAGGAAAACTTACAGCTCCCAGACACTTGCTTCATGGTGGAACCACTCACCTCTCCACCCACAATGCCCAGCGCCTTACCTCCAGGGACCCTTGCAAGGTCCATGTTCAAGGGTCTTCTGCCCTGAGCCAGAACAGCCCCCATCCAAAGCGGGTCACTTCACTTGAGGGCCAGAGGTCAGTTAAAATGACCGCAGCTCAGTGGCCTCAGGAACCTGCCCTAAGCCTGGGTGTATTCTTCTCTGGTCACCATACGGAACCTAGCAGGTTTAGGAACTCAGATTTCTGACCCTCCCTGAAAACATCTGATTCTCGTCCCCACCCTAAACCTGGTAGTGGATTAAGTTCACATAAATATACATGTGCAATGAACATGTAGGAACCCTGCAGATATGACTCTTGTCATATTGGTCACTATTTGTTCTAGTGTGAATTCAGTTGTGCACAAAAGGTGTGTGTGTGTGTGTGTGTGTGTGTGTGTGTGTGTACCATTTCAGAGATGCATGTGTGCCTGAATGTGTGTCGCTGTATGAGTCCTGCTGTCCATGTCTTGATGTGTAGCAGTAATCAAGCACAAGCCTGGTAGAACTTTTAGAGAATGTCATCATCCTCTAAAAATAGAGGAAGTAAAAGGCTTTGAAGAAAGGATTCAAAACAAAACAAAACAAAAATACACCCTCCCAAATGTATTGCTTTTTTGAGATTCACTATGTTCTCACAAATCCTATGAGCAACAGAAAAACACTGAAGACTTGCATTTTTCTTTATGCTAAGGCAGAATTCCATCACTCGGCTAAAGCAGAGGGAAGCAGGGCACCACACATTCCCAGCTTCCCTTGCGACCTCCAGCTGCCGCCTCTGCCTCTGAAACACCTTGAGGCCCTCTTCGCACTCAGGCGGGGGAAGCTGTGGGTCCACTTGGCTCACAGACGAGGCCCATGCCCTTCCCCCAGAGCAGACCTGAGCTCTTGTTATAAAGAATGAAGTGAAAACTGGGGGAAACGTCCAGTTCCAATAGCTAAGATAAAGGCTCTCTGAACTGTGCATGAAGTCTCCTAGGAGACTAAATCTTGGGCATCTGCAGATTAGAGGAGTTGAACCCAAGATTTTGAGGGCATGCCAAGGACTTACTTGGGGAAAAAGTGGTCACTGGTCAGGAGCATCCCTAACTAGCAGCAGAAGCGAATACAAAGTGTCTCCAAGGGAACCATCTTCATTTTAGTTTGCTGTGATTTTTTTTATTTTTCCTTAGATTTATTTCTCTTATTTTATGTGCATGAGTGTTTTGCTCACATGTATGTCTGTGTACCATAAGCGTCCTGGAAGGGGGACTAACGAACAGTTGTGAACTGCCATTCCAATGCTGGGAGTGGAACATGGCTCCTCTGCAAGAACAGGAAGTGTTCTAACCACTGAGCAATCTCTCCAGACCTTTGACGGGATTTTCAAAGACAAACGTGAGCCCGTTATCAAAGATTACCAAATACCAAAGAAACAAACTTCCACTGCCAACTTAGTTCTACTACCCTGCAAGGGCTTGAGGTATTAAAATGGACTGGAGAGGGCTTCATGAGGACCCCGTCCCCGCTGAGGAGCTTGTGACATGATGGCTGCCGGGGGAGGGAGAGTCCGTTTTCTTCAGAGGTGTGGCCCAGGGAGCTGCCTACGCTCCACGGATGCCCAACACCCATGTGTACATGAGGACATGGAAAGCAAAGTGGACATGAAGTTGGGGGGAGGACTTGATCGGGAGTCTGGGGGGAGCTGGAGGAGAGAAGAGGGGCTGGATACAACCAAAACACATGAAATTCAAATAATAATTCAAACTATAGTTTAAAAACTGCTAATCTAGATTTTTTTTTTCAAATGAAGAAAATATGTGGTAAGTAGACATGATATTGAAACACAATAAAAGTGAACTCTGTCACCAAATTTTTAAAAAGGAAATTTCAGGTAGAGAATACAAAGTCACATGGTACTAAATGCTTAGATACACTTGAAACAATGGAATGCCAAATATGAGTACAATACCATATTACCAAAAATGACCAGGCATGTATGGGAAAGAATCAAGCAGACATTTCATATGTGAGGGAAATAATGGTTAAAATTTAAAACATGATTTAAAAAAAAAAAGGTCAAATAAAAAAATCAGACTTGGCTGAAAATAAAATTAGTAAACTAGAAGATAAATATGAAGAAATCATTAATAGCAACAAAAGAGAAATACTAAAAATATCTTCATCAATATGGAAGTACCATGGTCTTCATACAAAGTGTCTGCAAGAGCTTCAAAGTCAGAACATTTCTTGTAAAGAAAATCCATGATTCGCATTGACTTAGGGCTGACTAAACTCCAGAAGTGGGACTCCGGAAGTGCTCCTTTAGGAAGGCCGGAAGAGGCCAGAACACTATTACTATACCCTAGTGGTGGTTTGCAGCCAGAAGGGAAGGGAGAAGCCCTGTGCTGCCTAGGAGACCCCAGCTTGGTGAACACTGAACCTTTAAATGTCATGTCACTAGATCTGCAGACTTGCAGGCACAATCCTAATAAACTCCTGGTCCCCTCGGGCCTGGAGGCTGGCTCGGTTTTGACTTCCATTTTTCTCAAGGTCACAAATGACTTTGTAGTTCACTTGGCTCCACTTCCCTTTGGATCAGTGTGTGCTGGCTTTTAACTCTCCCTTGATATGCACCAAAGGAGTCTCAGCCAAGGCTCCTGGCCTTGATCGCAAGTCCCCCTCCTCACCTCCCCTGAGAAGCAGCCCTGAAAAGTGACTGATGTGATTAACATTTATTGTTAGAAATATGAAAGCAGCTGCCTCCAGCCAGCCGGCGTGTGAACCGGCTTCTGTTCCCTCCTTGGTGCTGGCATTTCTGGAAGGTGCCTCTTCTTCGTTAAAGGTGGTGAGGTCTTCCTCTAAGCAGAAAATGGGGGAAACAGCAAAACAAGAGGCCTGAGAAGTCAGTAGAAGGAAGGTCTGCTTGGTCTATCGCAGCTCCCCAGGGTCTCTTTCCCTCGCGATCCCCACCCCACCCCAGCCCCGCCCCCCTTACCCATGCTGGCTGGGAAGCCCATACCCCTACTCTGCCCTTAGTCTAAGATTTCTGGGTCCCCCCCCTCCCCCGATCCCTAGACAAAAAAAAAAAGCTTTCCAACCCTCACACTCCAGGCTCCAGAAACATCATGGAAGACAGGATGAAAGGAAGCCGAGGACCAGGAGGAATGCTGGGAAACACCGTCTTCTGGACAAGACCCGGCTGTTGCTCTCATGGGCTCCCTGCAGCTGTGGTTACCCACACAAGGTCAAGCCAATGAGATCAGGGAACGTTCCAGCAGGCAGATTAAGCGGGTTGTAAAATTGTAATGTTTTGTTTTAAAAAGAGAGAGGACATGACGTTGGAAGGGGACATGTTGGGAGAAAAGGGAATTGAGGGTAGGTGTGGTCAGGATACGTTAGTTACACTTATGAAATTATCTAACAATAAGTAAGAGATATTAAGGAGGAAGCGATTCCCTTCTAGGGCTTCTGGCTTTGCTCACTTTTCTTTGCCCTTCCTCAAGGTCTCTCAGGGTTGGGTTCCTTCATGCCCTGTGTACTCCTTGCCTCAGCCAAGATGGAACCAACAGCCATAATAAAGAAACCTAAAAATACGGACGGCTCAAATACGAGAGATATTTATTTCTTGCTCACATAAAGTTCAGGTTGTCTTAACTGGCAATCAGCTGTCTTCCAGAGTGGCTGGCATCCGGCCTCTTTCTTTCTATTCTGTGGCTCCGCCATCTTCATTCCCTGGCTCCCAAAACAGGAAGAGAGATCTCAAAGGGATGTTGGTGGGTGGGGACTTCTAGGGGCTGGGCCTGGAAATGCTCACTTCCTCATACCCCATTGGCTAGATCCCAATCTCATGACTATGAGAGAATCGCAGAGAAGGCAGAGCGGTGTAAAGGAGCTCTGTGCCGGGCTAGAGGAGTCTTTGCCAAGCCCTGAGCTTCTCACTCTCTTCCTACAGCATCTTCAGCAGATGTCTCTCCAGGCCGGCTCTTCTGTGTGGGCAGGCTCAGCTGCTCCGCTCACTTTCCTAGACTAGGAGGGATAATCGCCAGGCGTCACCTCCACACGGATTTCAAGTGTGGTAGCAGCTCCCTCGGGCACTCACTCTCTCAAGAAGTTTTCTGAGGCCTCACTGGGCCTCAGGTGCCAGAACTGACTGATAAAGAGAGGGTGTGTGTGGTGGCAGTGGCATCGCTTTGGGCCATACCTCTCTCTGGCAATATCGGGGTTGATTTCCTTTGTGACAGTGTGGCCTCGGTGGCTTAATGGTTAACCTGACAGTCAACTTGATTGGATTGAGAAGCAGCTAGAAGATTAATTAAGCACATCTCTGGACTGATCTGTGAGTTCCCAGAGAGGATTAAGGAAGGGAATAAGAATGGGCCTGATTGTATGCGGTGGGGCAGGCCATAGCCAGGGGCGCAGATGGAGTAAATGCAGGGAGAGGAGAAAGCAGGTCACCGCATTCTCTCTCTGCTTCCTGACCACCATGAAAGCAGACTCTCTCTCCACTACACCATCCTCACCATGACAGATTGAAGCTTGTAAATCTGCCAGGCCAAGCAAATCTTTCTTCCCTTAAGTTGTTCATACCAAGCATTATTGTTAATATAATTGTTTATATATATATATGACAATTATTGTTAGCATAATTATTATATTGTATATAATTGTTATATTGTATATTACATAATATGATTAATAATTGTTATCACAGCAACAAGAGAAGTGACTAAACGTGGCTGTTGCCATCAGACCAAAAGAACATCACTTTGTGTTACCTCCTGTCTCCACCTCTGGAGGTTTCTTCCTTTTTCATCACTTCCTCAGCCCCTGGTGGGGGGAGAGGGGGGGCTTGCAGAGCAGTACTGTATTGAATGTTTAATCAGGATCAGATAATACAAGGCCTGCAAAAGCAGCCCTGTGATCTAGGCAGCATGAAAAGGTGGTGTTGATGGCCCCAGGCAGCCAGCACAAAGAAGAGGGCCTTTTGGAGTGAACAGGAGGAACTAAGGAGTGGAGGAAGTCTCCACTGCCACCCTGAGTTTCACTCTGACTGCTGCAGGAAGCTGAGGTTACGCAAGGTCATGTTTGTGAGATTGGGATACTCACACCGTTGGGAGATCTTTGGAAGTGGTACTTGGTCACTGTAAATGGCCTGCATCCTTCCTGATGCTGGACTCTATGCAAATGTATGCAAATCCCTCCCTCAGCTGAGGGTGGGTAAGGTAACAGGGTTCTTGGGCTAATCCTGAGAGATGGGAGCGAGAGGGTGAAAAACTGTTCCTAAGTCCAAAGAGGAAATAAACGGCCTTTTCCCATACAATGTCACAGGCCTTGGGTCATCAGAAATGCCTGCTTCAAATTCAGAATTGCTGAGATTGGACCCAGAACTGCTAATCCCAATCTGCAGAGGCAGGGTGCCGCAGGTGATCTGGACACACACACACACGTTTTGAAACTGTGGGTGTCGGGGCCGGGTTCTACAGCATCTGAGAGAGCTGCTCCAGGCAGACCAAGATGCCAGAATCCTGCACTGCTGGGAGCAGACAGCAGAAGTGGCTGGCGGTGGCTGGCTCCTGCCCTCCATCATGCATGCAGGTGCAGCTTCTGCGAACTTCACGTGGATGATCTGTTTCCCTCCTTCTGCAGACGTAGTTACTACTTATCAAAGAAGGAAAGGGACAGTCAGCACTCTGGGGAAGAATATGAGGTTTCTCAGGGATTGAGCCCCAGGAAAAGAAATATTCCTGGGGGTTGATAGATCTGTTTTTGGCACTAACCAGTCTGTGGCTGCTTTATGTAATCTTGCCGTTTAGGGGAGATGGGAGGGTGGAAGGGACTACCTTCTCACCCTTGTCGGTCCGGCTCCAGATCCGGGAAGCGCTGAGCCAGATCCTCAGCTCTGAGCTGTTATACAAGATTTGTTTGGGCCTTACATTCTCCTGGCATCGCTCTGCTCCAGGGAATTAATTGTGAACCCATCGCGACCCCTTCTGTTCTTAGACAGGAATGTGCACAGGCTCTGCTCAGAAACTTGGGGTTTCATGAGGGCAGGAGGCTGGAGGGTGGGTAGGGTGTTCGTCTGTGACTGAGTTGATGCACAGTTGCCTTCTGATGCCGGAGATGAAGCAATGGAGTCAGGAGGTCCAGCCAGGCACCGAGGTCAAAGAGGCAGAGGCAGCCCATGAATTTCCCCTGTGGAAAGCCAGGTGTTGGGACAGAGTTAATGGCTCTCCCAGATCCTGGCTATTTACTTCTTCTGGTTTCAGACACTCCCCAAATGACTTGTCCAGGCCTAGCTGGCTTCTCTGGAGCCTGGATGGAAGATGTCAGGGTGGAGAGGTGAGCAGTGCCAGCAGGCCTCAGGAGCCCCAAAGAGCCCCCTCTGTCCTCTTTCTGGTAGGCAGACTGGCCTGGTTCCCAGTTCAGCAGGGGCCACAGGACAGTGACCATTTCATGGTGTTACTCCTGTCATTTAAAGTGTCCAAGCCCAGAGCTGTGGGACTAGGTGTCATATACCTGCCCTCAAGCCCATTTCTGAGATCTAGTTTTTTGCCTTGTTCTTGAGGCCCAGTTCCTTTCACTGTGAGAGCCCTGATCTTATAATAATGGCTCCTGGTATTGAATCCCTGATTCTGGGAGCTGCCTAGTAACCTGAGTCCTCCTACTCCTTCCTAGGTGCAGCAAACTCCCATGAGGCACGTGGCAGCCATTCTCAATCAGCCGCATGACTGACCCCTCCATTTTCTGCTAAGGGCAGATTTAAAGTTTCGCTTGACACAGAACCTCAGAGGGCTATTACCAATCCTTTAGATGTAGATGGAGGCTGAAGCTAATTGCTCCCAATTTTTCCACCTTTCCTCAGCTCCCAGAGTATTGCAAGCAGCCAAGACCCCTTAATGTCGAGACTGCCACAATTTCCAAACACATGCAGGACAACCTTGTCACTCTGATTTCAGATGCTCAGTTCTAAGGATTGCTACACCATCATTTGCTGCATCCACCAATCCTGCCGGGATAGACTCCTCCCAGCCTTGGAGCTAACGTCCCAACAAGGACCACTCCAGGCAGAGGCAGACTCCTGCTTTGTTGAGATGTGCCCTCAGCCGTATGATTACATTTCACCTTCCTAAGCAAAACTTAGGTTAATCATGATGTAAATTTTTTCCTTGTTAATTTTGTCTCTTAATGTTCCCTACAAGTTGTAACAGAGGAGACCTGATGGCCTTATGGCCAATGAAAAATGTTCAGCGCTCTTCCACCAAACTAATGACCTTACATCTTGTGACAGGCAACAGTGACAAGTATCATCAGTCTTGCTAACACCTATGAGAAAGGGTTCTTTAGACAGTCTTCTTGCCTAGCCTCTTCCTCCAATATGGGCAAAACTGCTCTATTTCCATGTTCTTAACTACACTCTCAGTGAGAGTTATAACAGTACTAACAGTCTCACTTTTAGTTTTGGTTTGGTTTGGTGTATTCCTAGCTATCTTGGAAATCACTACGTAGACTAGACTGGCCTCAGACTCACAGAGATCTTCTTTTCTCTGCTGGGATTAAAGGCACATGTAGGGTTCGAAAGAGAATGACTCCCATAGGGTCATATATTTGAATGTTTGGTTCCCAGTTGGTGGACTGTTTAGGAAGGATTAGGAGGTGTGGCTTTGTTGGAGAAGGTGTGTCACTGGGGGCGGGCTTTGAGGTTTCAAAAGCCCATGCCAGGCCCAGTCTTCCTTCCTCTCTTTCTGCCCGCAACTTGTGGATTAGATGTGAGCTCTCAGCTACTGCTCCTTTGCCATGCCTGCCTACCTGCTGTCATGTGACTTGCCATGATGGAAATGTAAGCAAACCCCCAGGTGAAGCCTTCCTTTTATAAGTTACCGTGGTCATGGTGTTTTATCACAGCAGTAGAAACCTGAACCAAGACAGCAGGCATCACCATGCCTGGGCAGTCTCATTTTTTTTTTTTTTTTCTGGTGCAGATGCTATCTCACTCACACCACACACTCCCAGGATGCATTCTGTTACCATATGGCTGTCTTATGTTCTGGATTCTTACCATCTGTTAAGTTTTAACATGGCCTCGTCTGAGACATTCTAACTGCTGCCCTTTCTACATCACCCCTTATACTTGCTGTGAAGCAGCCAGAGTGATCTGTGCCCCAAACACCCTTGCAGCAGTTTGGGGGACCTCTGAAAAAGGGACTAATGATCCATCCAACTCATCCCTTTTCTTGCCACTCTGGGCATTTCCCCAGAACTCGGAACTAAAACAGCTGGGCTGAGGGCTTCTTTATCAATCAATCACCCCATGAAGCCAGCTCCAGGAAAACCTTAGAGAATTCTCACATCCACTTAACTTGATTCTCCTGCTGCTGCGGCACTCCAAAAACTAAAGAGGGTTTTTATCCTGTCCTCAGGTTCTGGGCCATAAACCCAGAAACCTCAGGAGGGCTGAGAAGCCCTAGACAGGAGAGTTGACTTTAATAATACCCGGGGGGCTGTGAGGATTGGGGAAACTCCTGATAAAATCAACATACCAACTTCCATTGTGTTTACCACTTCAACTGTAAGTCTTAGAGGCTGCAGAGAAACAGGCCTGCACATGGAAACTTCCATCCCCAAAGTTCCCTTTCCTGCCCAACCCTCAAGTCCCCTGCACCTCGGAGCAGTCTGCTCCCACAGGAGACTGCTGCCCTTCACTGTTCTGATTAAAGGACTATCTGCTTCAAAAAAAAAAAAAAAAAGATGTGCCTTAATAGGACAAAGAGTATATAGGGATGCTAATTAGAATTTCAATTCCTGTTCTGTCTCAAAGGGGCATTGCATTATTCTACCCATTTGAATGAGAGAGGACTTTTAAGGAGCAAAGAACTCTCTCTACCATACCCTCCCATCCTAACTCTGACCTTTCATGATTAGGGGACATCCCCTAATCCAGCCAAGCAAAGTCCCATGCTGTGACCAGGACCACTAGCCTACACATAACTCTCTCCCACTAGTAAAAGGAAATTATCGAGTCTCTGTCCGGCATAAGGGCAGCCCCGGCTTCCATGCTAGCGACAAGCTCTGTCATGCTGCCTATTGCCAAACAGAGATGCTCAGGACTGAGGTGCTTCTCTGTGGTAAAGCATTCGCCTGGTATGCCAACGAGCATCCCCAATACCACAGAAACAAGACACACAAAGGCAAACCAAAGAAGTCCATCTATTGGATGCTATCCTTGTCCTGTGTGAGCTCATAACCTTCCTCCTGGGTACCTTCCAAATGCACCTTGGGGTTATGCCGACTTAAGAGTGTAGAGCCAAGGCATTGGGAATTACCCACAATCATGGAAAGACAGATTCATGAGCCCTACCTTGTCTTGAATAAAAGTCCTGGATGAGGGCTTGAGGCTCTGTATTTAGGACCCCTTGGACCAGTGGTCTTTATAAAGTGTGGTTCCCAGAGCAGCGGCAGGCGACCTGAGAAAATTAACACAAGCTCTCAGTGTATTACCTTGACTCTTCTTGGGGACAGTAACTGGGACCCACTGTCTGCTCCTGTCACCTTCATCTTCTAACCTTAGCCATCCATCATGTGTGAGTGTATCTCCATCCCCATTGGCTAGGTTAGTGTCCAGATTTGCAATGCCTGCTGGGGAACTGTACTGCCTGGAACAGGGCAGCTAACCTGATGGCACCTTCTGCAGTTAGATAAGGCTAGTATGTTCTCAGGGCAGTGGTTTAGACATGGAACCCACAGTCACTGATGGAGCTTGCACTGGTGGCTACTGTCTACCCTGGGTTCACAACCCTCTGGTGAACACCTCTGCTGATGACTGCAAGAAGTCAGAGCACATGGTGCCCATTCCCAGACTACAGGTTTCCAGACATGCTTGAGCTCTGTAGTTTCATCCTCACCATCCACACCACCCTGGAACACGCTCGTTGTGCCTTCCTGGAGACTCCAAGGCCATCGATGACATCTGCTAGGGAAGCCTCGATACTGAGCACCCAACCTACGCTAATCTCAACTGTCTGCCTAGGCAGGTTTAGTCATCCCTCCCTGCGTCTCTCAAACTTGAGGAAGCCTTAGATGCTTATCTGATGGAATTCCAGACCAACTTGGTGCCTTACTGCCAGCATCCACGTCCCTATGGCCGCATGTGCCCCTGCCATCAATGCTGAGAAAACCCACCACGAGCAGCTTTCTATAGCAGAGATCACCATGCCTGCTTTGAGCCAACCAACCAGATGGTAAAATGGAACAATATAGTAAATACATAGCTTGCTACCTGTTCTACTAAAGTGATGTGGTTCCCAAAGGTGTCGATATTTCCATTGCCACCACTGAAACCAATCGCATTACCCAGTTTGTAGACTGATGCCCTACCAACTTCAAGATTGGCATTAATAACCAGCCTCCCAAGTACAGGGAGGCAGGAGATAGGTGGATCCCTGGGGCTCACTGGCCACAGACTAGCCTACCTAGCCAATGAAAGGCCCTCTCAAAAAAGAAAAGAAATGGACAGAACATGTGAAATAACACACACACACACACACACACACACACACACACACACACACACACACACACCACGAGGGAGAGGAAGACAAAGAGGAGGAGAGAAAATGCAAACTCTCCTCTCCTCCCCAGGCCACTGAGGCAGAGGCTACAGAGATGCGGCTCAGCCTTTCCCATTTTAAGAACCTTCCAGGTGACTCTGACATGCTCATGTTTGAGAACCACTGTGCTGAATGATTCTGAGTCAAGTGTGTGGGTGGTTGATGCAAAGACTTCTAGAATTCGGATTCCAACAATGGCCTCCTTGGATCTAACTAGCCCAGGGCAAGTAGTAGAAAGCACACAGAGAGACATCTCAGTCTCCTGAAGGTCACTGGCCTACTGGGAGGAAAGGGCTGGAGGAGACAACTTCTCCAGGACTGGTGACATACCTGGCAGTGGTTCCTGCTGGCTGCTCCACAGAGCCCGGTAAAGGCCCTTCTGAAAGGTTCTATTCAAGGTTGTTTGGTGAGCAAACAGACTACATTTTCCTTTCCCTGCAAACGGAGCTAAGACCAGAGCCAAGCAGCTGCAGCTGTGGCCCAGGAAAGAGACCAGGAAAAAGACTGCTCCTCACTTTCTGGAGAGCCAGGCCTTTACAGAGGAGCTGGCTTGTGGCTTCAGGAGAGGAAAATGTCTACCAGAAATAGGGTCCTGGGGATAAGAAAACCGATTCTTTCCGCACCTCAAGCCCCGTTAGTGCATCCCTGAGCACCAAGCTGTGGAGACTGTTCACCAGATGGGGACTCAGAGGAACTCACGGGGGGGGGGGGGGGGGGGGGGGGCAATGTGGACAGGTTAGCCACCCACCAGCAATCCAATAGTGATGTTAATACCAAGATGACAACCTGAATCAGCTAGAGTCTGGACGCTTGATGGTTAGTGCTGAGGACTCTACTGTGGGCAGAGCGGGCGAGATGGGAATTTGCATGATTCAGATCTGTCAGATGCAAGCCTCCTGGAGAACACTGTAGCCCTGCACCCCTGCCTCAGGGGCCTAGCAGTCTCACTCACCTCCACGAACAGTGAAAGTTTTGACTTCTGCTTTGTTTATTCGGTTGGCTGGTTGTTTGTTTGTTTGGTTGGTTGGTTGGCTGGTGTTTGGTTGGTTGGTTGGCTGGCTGGTTGTTTACTTGTTTATTTGGTCATTTGGCTGGTTGTTTGTTTGGTTGGTTTTTGAGACAGAGTCTCACTATGTATCTCTGGATGTCTTAGAACTCACTATGCAGACCAGGCTGGCCTCAAACTTAAGAGATCTGCCTGCCTCTGCCTCCCAAGAGCTGGGAGTAAAGACATGTACTACCACACCCACCCAGCTCTTTTATACTTTTTATACTCAGTTTATACTTTTAACTACAGTTTATCTTTCATTCTTCAATTCATTTGGGGGCCAGGGATTAACCTGGTCCCTGAGGTATCTTATGGATCGTGCTGAACTGAGCCTCAGAATGTCCCCTTGAACACTGTCACTTCTCATACTCCAAGAAACCATTCAAACTAGCATGTGACAGTCTAACCTGAATGTCCTTTCCCAGCCTCAGTTTCCATACCTGAGAAATAAGAAGGATGCCATCAATTTCACAGTAATTTTTCACTGTATGAATCCAGTGAGGGAGTTCAAGCTTCCTTTAAGTTCAATTTTTCCTTCAAGCTGAGAAGTCGGTAGGCACAATCATAAAATGGTATAAGTGGGCCTAGGTCTGCATTTTCTGAATCATGTCCCCCAGAAGGAGATGCCGAAGTCCTGTCTCCGGATGAACTTGACTTTATTTGGAATGTGATCATGTTAAATGGAACCGAGACACCTAAGAATGCTGGGAGCCCCTTGAAGCTAGAAGAAAGTGAGGCAAGATTCCCCCTGGAGCCTTACAAATCAACTCCCCTATCAATAACTTGATTTTAGACATCTGGCCTCTAGACCTGAACAAAATAGATTCCTATTGTTTAGCTTCTCTGTTTATATTAACTTGTTTGGGAAGCCTTAGGCAACTTCCGCCACCTCTCCCGAGCCAGAGCTCGGCCACTGACCTTCCCTCAGCTGGAAAGCAATACTTTCCATGTGAACCCTGCTTTACCCTTTGCAAAGCATGGACAAAACCCAAGTTTCCCTCTGTGCTCACAACAACCCTGATGGTCTTGTTGACTCCATTTTAGAAAGATGTGGAAACTCATAACCAGGGGTCAACGCTCCTGGGATCATGTGACAAATGAGCAGAAGAACCAAGACTGAACCCAAGAATTCTACGGACTTATTTTGAGATAGGTACTGGATATAGCTCAGCCTGGCCTTGAACTTGCTAGCCTTGTGTCCCTGCTGGAGTGCTCTGACTACAGATGTGTGCCACCGTGTCTGGCTCCCATCGGATCCTTAAGCCAGGTTGCTTTTCTTAAGTGTTTTTATTGGGAGGTATGATAGCATGCTTGCAGTAGGACGCACAAGCACAGACAGTGCAAGGAAAGCATCAGAACTCGCAGACCTCCAGCTAGGGGGAAGACCTGAACTTGGCCCGCCTCCCAGGTGCCCCTGCCAATCACTCCGCCTGTCCTCTCCAAGGTAACCAATATTCTCTACGGGGCCAATGCCTTTCGCCAGACCGCACACCCCATTCTGACTTGGGTGGCTTTAGGAACTAGAGGAGGCAGCAGAAAAGAGACAAAGCCTGTGGGAATGCTGGACGGGGGAGGGATGAGGGGGCATCGGAGGCTTGGGCTGTCCCTGAACTCTTCCCTGTCCTTTTCTTTGGAGAAAAACAAGGCAAAGCAAAACTGCTAACTCCTCGTGACATTTCCAGAAGCATAAAATCCAGGGAGGCGGGAGGGGCTGCCTCTTGTTTGAAGCGGTCAAACCAGAGACTTTTAACAAGAAGAGGGGGTGGAAGGTGGGCGTGAGGATGGGTTAAAGACGTAAGTATCAAGTTCCCTAGGACAGCTTGTCCACTGCCTTCTTCCCATCAGGGTAGTTCCTCTTTCCTGGCTGGAGCTAGCAAGATCCACTCCAAGATTAGGAATTCCACTCAGTCTTGCCCGGAGGCAGGAGCAAGCCTCAAAGCCTCCAGTTCTTTCCCACCGAGCTGGCCACCTTTCTCTCCTCAGGGGTCTGGGGCCCTGTTCTTCCTTTTGAAAGGGCAGAGCAAGAAGGAGGAAGAGTCTGCAGCTCTAAGGGAGCTGCGGCCAGGAACCCGAGTTGTCTTTCTGACGGCGGCACTCCCAGGCTTCAGATCTGCTCTCTGAAGCCCGGGCAAAGGTTGGGTCGCCCACCCCCCTCCTCCACCTCAGGAGATGGGATGATGCCCATACAGACATGAGACACTTTCTCAGGCTCCCAGATGAGAAGAGAAAAGCTGTCAGGTCTTCCTGAAGCCTCTGGGTCACACGCCCCCAGGCTGCCCAAGGGGGAGGCTCTACCCAGCAACTTCTTTAGATGGTGCCCAAGAGTCAAACAAGGGTTCTGAAGGAATGACAGGAACTCAGGGGACATGCCTGCTCAGCGGCTGTCAAGTACAGTCAGTGATGCTCGGCCTGCTGTCCCAGCCACCACACTGGAGGCGCTAAAGGCAAGCGGCTTAGTGGAGGGCTGGGTGAAAGGGCTCCCCCTCCGGAATCCTGTCTCTTGCCCTGGGCCAGAAGGGTTAGATCTATTGTAGAGAAAAGTACAGTCCTTACCTCAAAGGGACAAGGAACAGTTTGTTCTGGAGTCAGATATGAGTGACCAGGACACAGATTTAGGTTACCCCAACTTCCATATTCCAATGAGATACCAGTTTCACGAAGTTTTTATAGAAACGTAGCAAAGTCATAAATCAAGGCACTTTTCAGGTACACTGGTGGAAGCATCTGAGGGACGGGTTACAGCAAAGCGGGGGACCTCTGCGATCGGATGAGAGACGGGTTACAGCAAAGCGGGGGACCTCTGCGATCGGATGCTATCTGACGGCACTCTCGGCTGACAGACGATCGTGGTCTGCAGAACTGGAAAGGATTTCACCTGACAGTCTCAAGGACATTAGATCAAGTGCAGAGATAGGGAAAGAATGGTTAATAAGGGAGGTAAAGATGGCCCAAAGTAAATTATAATTAGTCTCTGGACCTGCAACAGTCCAGTCTCTGGACAATCTTAAGGTTCTCGTGGGTTGATCCACCTTGCAGAAGGGTTAGTGTGTGTTGGGGGGGATGCAGCTTGGGGGTTGACCCACCTTGCAGAAGGGTTAGTGTGTGTTGGGGGGGATGCAGCTTGGGGGTTGATCCACCTTGCAGAAGGGTTAGTGTGGGCTGGAGAGATGGCTCAGCAGTGAAGCCACTTTTTGCTCTTTCTGATAATATAAGTTTGATTCCTAGCACCTACACCAGGAAGCTCACAACCTCCTGTTACTAGTTCCAGAGGTTCCCACAACCTTGTCCAGTACCTGCCCAAACACACACACACACACACACACACACACACACACACACACACACACGCACACACGCACACACACACACACACACACACACACACACACACACACGCACACACGCACACACACACACGCACTTAGAAAAATAAATTTTTTTTAAATTAAAAAGAAAAGAGGTAGTCAATCAAGATGGCTCACATCTGTAACCCCAGCACTTGAGGCTGAGGCAGAAGGATCACTGTGTGTTTAAGGCCAGCCTGAGCTACAGCGTGAGACCTTGTCTCAATAAACAAATGGAAAGATGGAAAGACAGACCTCATAACTTGGCTAAACCTTGAAGACAACATGCTAAATGAAAGAAGCCAGACACTGTGCGTTTCTTACATGTAAAATATTCAGAATAGGCAAATTCATAGAAGCAAAACAGATTAGTAGTTGCTAAGAAGTGAGAGAGGGAGAGAAATGGGAGAGCCTGTTAGCTGGGTACAATGTGTTCTCTGAGGTGACAAAAATCTTAGAATCAGAGAAAGATGGTAGCTGCACAATGTCATAAATGCTCCCAACGCCACCGAATTGTGCACTTTAAAAGGCTAATTGCCTAAGTGTGAACTTCACCTCAATAAGCACACATGCACGTCTTTGCAAAGCATAGCAATCGGTGTGCAGAGCTGCCAGCCAGCTCTAAAATGAGAAGGGGTGAGGCAGCTTCCTTGACGTCTCTGGGAAAGCATATTGCAGCCATGTTCTACTACATATGGTTGAATTCAGCCTCCTGGGCCAGTGTTGTTGCCAGCCCGCCCAGGCATATGTTAGCCATGCATACACTGATGTGCCCACAGGCTGTGGGGCTCGAGAGCACAGCTTCCACATGGAACAGCCCTCTGCAGTGAGAAAATAAGTCTGAGAGATCCAAGTTTGTCGGTGTCAGGTAGTCTGGAATGATCAGCAAACACAATAAGTTCCTATTCATGCCGAGCCTCTCTCATACACCCTTCCCCATAGTCACTTCTTCAGGCTCAAACGCAGAGAAATCGGACCAGGCTTCAGAAACAATAGAGAGAATTTAAACAGCAGCCATCAGGGGTGGGAGACCCCAGGGACATACTCTTTAATGTAATATGTAGACAAGATACGTGTTTAGCTAAATAGCCTATCGTGTTCCCCTGGCACCTCCTCCTACACTTGAAGGGTCCTGCTGTCCTTTGTGTGGCCTCTAGAGAGGGAAAGGCCAGGAGGGGAGCCAGAACCAGGGAGGGAGAGGTATGCGTGTGCCATAGAGAAGGGGGACATCAGATTGTTGCTGCTCTAGGCATTTGGGGACCGGTATCCAGGCCTCCTCCACTAACTGCCTTGAGGTTCTTACTTTAAAGATCCCAGGCAGCCTGAGCAAACAAAACAGTCTGGTGCTGCTCCTGGGTGCACCAGGAAAAGGCAGTTAATCTTCTCTGATGGCCAAGGAGCAGAAGCCACCCACCCTCCTCATCCATGCCTGCCCTCTAGATGCGGGAATATGATAGGTTCCTGGCCACTGACCTCTGGACTGGCTTGCCTCGCTCCATCTGAGGCCACGGGCTTTCCTGAACATAGCTGAGCAAAATCAGGTTGTTATCAAACTCGGGGGCCACAGCCTGTGCTCCAAGTCAGGGCTCCCATCCATCCTCGGGAAGCCAATAAATACACAAATGAGCAGTGGAAAGCAGAAAAAGGGGAGTTACTCACCATGGCCATATTGAGAAGAGGGACAATGAGATCCAGCAGACCTCACAAAGGTCTTGAACTGAGATCCAAGTTTAAGTAGAGGGCCAAAGATGTGCACATCAAAGCTGTCCTGGTCATGGTACAGTCAAGCCCGCCATTGACCCATCACTGTCTGGGCTTCCGTCTCATTCTGTAAGATTGTCTGACAAACTGTTAGAGCTGTGTGAAATCTCTTCTCCTGGAGACAAATGTCCCCTCTGGCTAGTGACCTTTCCTTCTCCCAGCATGAGATGCCTGGGGAAACTCCCATTTCTTTGGGGTCCGTTGTCTCAATATCTGATGGTCAGATTGAGAGACACAAATATCTCTTTAGCATATCTTCTGCCAGACCAGTTACAAAATGACCTACCCAGATTCCAAAGCTGGAAATGGAAGTGAGTCCATGCTGTGGGCTCCTGTGCCCTGGGTTGGCACTACCACACAGGCTGTCGGAGCCCTGCGGGCAGCCCTCAGGTTTCCTTCTACCTGGTGACCAAGCCCACTCCATTCCTGAATGCCACAGGTTGACGTAATGTAATGGTTCCTCCATGTTTCCTTGCATTTCCCAGGCCTGAAGAGAAGCTGCTGTCAGCCATGACCTGTACCTAACACACAGCCACTGCTCACTACTACTGTAGTACTGACAGAGATGAAGATTCTCCAAAGGGGACTATGGAGTGGTTCAGAGGGCAAGAGCACTTGCTGTGCTCAAATGAAGACCTGAGTTTAAATCCTAGCACCCACATAAAAAAAAAAAAAGCCAAACACGGCTGCATGTGCCTGTGTTAATCCTGAGATTCATGAGAGAAAAACTAGCTTCACAATTTTGAGTCAAATTTGAAGCAAGCTTTAATTAAATACTGGCCAGGAAGAAGGACTCCAGCCAGTTCCACCCTGGGTTCCCAGGGAATGACTATGAGTCACATTTTGCAGGGGCTTAAAAAGGCAAAGCCCACCGGGTGGCAGTGGCGCACGCCTTTAATCCCAGCACTCGGGAGGCAGAGCCAGGCGGATCTCTGTGAGTTCAAGGCCAGCCTGGTCTACAGAGTGAGATCCAGGACAGGCACCAAAACTACACAGAGAAACCCTGTCTCAAAAAAAAAAAAAAAAAAAAAGGCAAAACCCATAATTCATTGTATTTCCCAAGAGGTCCAATCAGGGGCAAGGATATATCCTGATGTGTTCCCTGCCAATGTACCTCCTACCCACATGTAATCAAGCACATCTGTTGCAGATGGGTCAAACAAACTTATCTGGAGGACTGAAAACAACTCCCAGCATTCCAGGAAGTTATCTCGTCCTTGAACAAGTGAGGCATACAGGTTAACTTTGCTCTTACATTCCCCGATTGAGTTTTATTCTGAGTTAAATCCTTGATTCTGTGATGGGTACCTGTTTATACTGGGATTCAATAACCATCAGCTTAATGATACCCAGGTGGGAAACAGAAGGGTCAAAGGCCCTGTGATAGCTGATGCCAGAGTTACTATCTAGGAAGCCTGGAAGTGGACAGGGCATCAGTCATTTTATTCATTTCAGGTTCCCCTTTTGCAAAGTTTCTTTGAACATAGCCAGATTACAATCCCAAATGGTTTGTGTAGAAACAATGATTTTCTCTTAAAGCCATATAATATTTCCATGTGCTGCATAAATCAGGCCAAATGCCCTATCATACTGCAATAACTAACTATTTAGTTAATGAATCAACCTGTTGATAAATCTGGGCCCATTTTCCTGGTGCCAATTGGTGTTATGGGTAGCCATTTTGTCCCCTGTGCCAGGGAGCTTCCTTTAGACTTAGCATTTCAACCTGTTGGGGGATAGGGGATGATGTATGCTCTGCAACTACTTCTAGATGAAACTAAGACATAGTTGTCAGGGCCCAGGAAAGCTGAAAGGTTAGTCAAAGGCTGGGAAGGGATTCAGACAATGGGATGTTTATCAGAAGCATCTGGTTATCTGACCCAGCTGAAGAGACAGGGAGCAATCACATTGGCGGACTGGTCCACATCAGCTTTCAGCAAGGTCCAGAGCTCAGCAGTTTACAGTCCACAGCTGATCCCTGGATGGTGTCTGCCAGCCAAGTGGAAATCTGCTGAGACAAATATAGACTAGGACAGAAGTTAAAGTTTAGGAACTTAAAGGAAAATCTTACATTTGGAACTTTCAGGCCCATAGTCCTAGTAATTGATGAAGGAGAGGAGTCCTGAGACCAGGGGAGAGAGTCCACCCTCAGGAATAGGCAGATGGGGAAACTTAGGCTGTATTTATCTGTAGTCCCTTTGACCTGTGAGTGATGGATTCAAGTCTTATGACTCCCTTGACTCCCTGAAGCTTGCATTGATTTTTAGTTTACAAAAAGAGGTGAAAGTTTTAGATATATTAGCATTACCACTGTTTGTAATCTGTGCTGAAATCCACATTGTAGAAAAAGTGACTACCAGGTGTCCATTAGAAGTCTCAGTATAACACTAACATAGAGGTGGGAGAAGTTTGAAACATTTTCCATTTTTTATATATCTCAAATCATTTTTAGACCTTTAGAACTTATGTAGATTTTAAATCTTTTTCTTTCCATCTAATCATTTACCAGAGACATGAGTAGTTGTCACCAAGAACAATCATTGTAAGGTGTGTTTTTTTAGTGAAAAGTTGCATCTGAAACCTGTTTACCCTTTAATATAAGGCTTGTTAGCAAAGAGACCTAGTAGCTCTAGATTAACTAAGACGTGGCTGCTGCCTTAGGGGAAGGAGCTGGTTGCCTGCTGCCACCTAGCTGACAAAGCTACAGTTAGCCTAGCTGTCAATGTCATTAGAGATCTGAGAAGGATAAATTACAGCAGAAAGTATCATCCAAATGGCCTATGTATCAATTGAGATGACAGAGACTAGTCCTTTACTGAGATGGTCATCCCAGACTCCTACGGTCTCCATAGCTTTGTTTTGGGGGACAGAAGTACCAGGGCAGCATCCATCATCAGTCTTAGGCAGCCAAGCCCAGAAGATGAGATGCTTCCCTGTAGGGGAGGAGCATG
This sequence comes from Peromyscus eremicus, assembly GCF_949786415.1. NCBI lineage: Eukaryota > Metazoa > Chordata > Mammalia > Rodentia > Cricetidae > Peromyscus > Peromyscus eremicus. The sequence continues at coordinate 58,864,186 of NC_081431.1, read as the reverse complement.
GGAAGAACTGACCTTACTTTGTCTAGGCAAAGTGGGGCAATCACCTCTCCAGTGTCCTACTTGTCCACAGTTTGGGCCAGGTCCTGGTGGTGGGTGAGGCATTGGTGCAGTCTTGCCTAGTGGTTAGCATTACCACAATCCAGGTGGAGTCATCATGCCCCATCATCTTCTTGGAGACCTTGGGGGTCACTGCTAGAAACTGAGGGGTCTCTGTCTGTCTGCCATAGTAAGCTTTTCCATTAAACATCTTAAATGTCATATTCAGCAGATCTCTGACAAGTTTGAGGACCATTATCTATTAAGTGTATGAGCTAAACAACCCTTGCTTGTTTTTAGTTACTTGCTTTAGTCTATACCTTGAAAAGATATACAGGAGGCTAAATAAATCTTTTCCCTGTAATTAATTACATTAGTACTTAGCATGACTACAAGTATAGTTCTGAACTTATTAAGGCTTATCATCTTTAATACTTTAAAATAAAAAAACCAATTTCTTAATTGAAGCTCTTTTTATTATCAAAATGAAACTTTAAATCATGAATATAGTCCATAGGGAGATTGGCAACTTTACTTTCCTGGTACTTACTAATGCACCATTACAGAATATCATAGTTTCCTATATGACTCAGTTTCAAAATAACTAAAGCTTAACAAAGTTAGTAAAGACAAGGAGGTCTGACAATCATTCTTTTTTTTTTTTTTTAAATTTTAGCTGGACCGTGTTGGCACACATCTTTCTTCCTTCCTTTCTTTCTTTCTTTCTTTCTTTCTTTCTTTCTTTCTTTATTTATTTATTTTGGAGCTGAGGATCGAACCCAGGGCCTTGCACTTGCTAGGCAAGCACTCTACCACTGAGCTACATCCCCAACCCTGACAGTCAATCTTAAGTCAGTCTCTGTTAGCTTGAATAGACCTAAGGTAAGGAGAGAGCCTTTGCTGTACTGCCTAGGTCATTGTCTTTCTGCATCATAAGATAGAAAACATCAGTCTCTGGTGTTTAGTGTTTGGTGCTCATAGCTGTGGCCTTAATTTTAACCTTTGTTTATCTATTTATCAAGATTATATAAAAACATCATAATAAAATATAAATTTAAAATTTATAATTTATAAATTTAAATATTTTAAAGGCTGTTTCTTTAAAAATATCCATTTTTTTCCATTTAAATTTTCTGTAAAATTCCAAAATTTCCTCTTAAAGAAGTTTAAAATCGCCAGGCAGTGGTGGCGCACGCCTTTAATCCCAGCACTCGGGAGGCAGAGCCAGGTGGATCTCTGTGAGTTCGAGGCCAGCCTGGGCTACCAAGTGAGTTCCAGGAAAGGCGCAAAGCTACACAGAGAAACCCTGTCTCGAAAAAACCAAAAAAAAAAAAAAAAAAAAAAGAAGTTTAAAATCTCTCAACTGTGTGTTCTTGCAATATCAAAGTAAAGCACCTTTTTAATTTCAAGAGTGAAGACACAGGGCACAACTATAATCTGCACAAGGCAAAACTGAGCTCCAACAGTACAAACAATTCAACCCTCAATATCTGGGATTCTTCTGGGGCTTTTCCAAGGGGTTTGGGTCACCTTCTGGCCTTACCCTCTGCATCATACACAGCCTGCTTTCTAGGTCCCAGCTGGCTATATTTAGTTGTAGCTGGTGTTTTGGGTGACTATCACATGACACCAGTATCTCCAAAACTGCTAGGGTCCCATGCCGTATATTGGTAAGCTTCAGCAGTGCTCTGTGACTCCTTCATGTCTTTAAAACAAATACCACTTGAGTGACTCTTATATTACAAAGTTTGACTGCCAGCAAGGTACGTTCTTTTATATGAATGCATGGAGGTACCATTTTAATAACTCATTATTTTTAAATCCCATCTTTCATAAGCCTTGTTTTCAAGAAAGGATAGAAATTATACAAAAATCCATCCCAATCCAAAGTACCTTGGAGACCTGTTGTTGTCTCCTTGGTGGGCCCACATCACATGGTTACCCTTAAGTAAGATGTCAGTGAAGCCATATGACATCTTTCCTCTCCAACTCTATCAAAGATGGCTGCCAGCCATGTGGCTGCCTAAGGATGGCAGCAGGCCACATGTTGGTTATATCCTAAAATGCTACATTAAGATTACCTATGCATAGATTTTTAACTATCAGCTCCATGTTCTAAGTTTTGAATTAACTTTTTGTGACCAATACTCAATAAATTTACATATCTTGAGAAATAAAAAGTTCATATAATAGTTTCAGGCAATTAATTAAATCAATAATCCCTTTAGCTATTCTGCTTTGCTCTTTTCTCCCTGCCTTTGACCCTGGACATAAAGACTTTAAAAGTGTGCCTGGGTCTGAGTAAGGGAGAGGCATAATTCTAATTCCAGAGCCAGCTTTTCAATAAAGTAGAACAGCATAAAACATCTTCAATATTATCCATACCCAAATGACATTTGAGTCTCTATTACATTAGATCCAGTGGTCAGAAAGCTTGGAGATAAATTCTGAGCCCCAGGCCATCATTGGCTGCAACAGAAACAGCTAAGCTATAACCAAGAAACACAGAACACAGTAAGCTCATACATTCAAGAGACTCTAGTCAGAAATAAACATATGGTGGCCACATTCATACATAGGAAACAGAGAGACAAAACTTTCCCTGCCTCCACCAGTGTTGTACTTCCTGGAGGTGGTGGGGGGATGGAACCTTTTGATACAGCCCAAGGTCGTAAAAGCAGTGACTGGGCAACCTCATGAGCCATGACAGTAGGTGGCTACAGGGCATGGTTCTGGAGTTGGAGCTTCAACTGTACAGTAGTGCTATGGTGGGTGGGGGAGGGCAATGATGAAGCAGGGCCCACCTGCTGGCTTCTGCATGGGGCCCTGGGCTTTTCTTAAGAGCTTAGAGTCTTGAGTTCCAAAACTGGCCCACTGAACCCTATGCCCCCAAAGCTCTGCCATTTCTGGAGTGACCTTTGGAGCAGCACTCCAGCTTGTTAATTTTGCTATTTGTCCATCTGGTTGTCCTGAGTAAGAAAGACAGTTACAGACATAAGATACAGCCAAGACGACAACAGAAAACACAGAGCCAGAATGGCAAATAGAAAACACCAACATTTGGAGTAGTTAAGAGGTAGTAGTAGAGGTCCACCATTCTGACAAAAAGAAATTTTCTTAATAAATGAATTTGAGTGGAATAGTCTTTTCATCTTGCTCTCATCTTGCTGGGGCCTCCAAATGTTAATCCTGAGAGTCATGTAAGATGAACTAGTTCCACAATTTTGAGCCATATTTAAAGCAAGCTTTAATTAAATACTGGCCAGGAAGAAGGACTCTGGCCAGATCCACTCCTGGGTTCCCAGGGAATGACTATGAGTCATGTTTTGCTGGAGTTTAAAATGGCAAAACCCATAATTCACTGGATTTCCTATCAGGTCCAATCAGGGGCAAACATACATCCTGACGTATTCCCTGCCTATGACCTGCTGCCCACATATGATCAAGCACATCTAGTGCAGCTGGGTCAAACAAACTTGTTTAGGGGAGTTAAAACATGTAGTTTATTATTTCCCAAGAGCTACAACTCCCAGCATTCTAGGAAGTTATCTTGTCCTTGGGCAAGTGGGGCTTACAGGTTGACTTTGGCTCTTACAGCTGTAACTCCAGCACTAGTAGGCAGAGACAGGTAGATCCCAGGAGCTCACTGGTCAACAAGCCTAGCAGAAAAAGATGAGCCTTAGGTTTAGTAAGAGACTTTGAATAAGATAGAAAAATGATAGAGCAGGGCACAGCATCCTCCTCTGTACTTTGCAAGTACATATGTGCAGACACACACACACACACACACACACACACACTTCATAGAATAATTAAACTAAAATGTTAATCTAATTAAAAGAAGCATCATGTCCCTCCCTTTGGCTAGCAGATTATTGAAACAATGGACCACAAGAAATGGGAATAGCTGGACTCTGACAACCTGTGTGGTAGTGCCAACCCAGGGCACAGGAGCCCACGGCATGGACTCACTTCCACTTTTAACTTTGTTATTGGGGGGTGGAGTGTCATATTTACTCATCTGGTTTCAGCAAAGCCTATGTTTTCAGGAAGCATTCATAGCTGCTTCGAGCTGGCAGAACAAGCTGAAGCCTGGTACCAACTGGAGAAGGAGCTTGTCTCCCAGAAAGAGACTTCACACAGTTCTGACAACTCGTCAGACCACCTTGTAGGAGAGACTGCAGAGAGACAATGATCTGAGGTCAATTCTGAGCAGGAAGGTGCCTTGACCAGTGCTACTTAGCTATGCATACTTCCTGCCCTCTGCTTAGACCTAAACTTCATATCAGAACCTCAATAGACCTGGGGGCCATTGCAACTTAAATTTTCTTGTTCCTCTTCCAAATGTGGACATATGACTAAATCCCCGTACTCTGCTTCTCACTATTTCTTATTTCTTTTTAACCTTTACTTTATATGCGTGGGTGTTTTGCCTGCAGGTATGTCTGCATGAATGCAGTGAAGTCAAAAGAAGATATGAGATCCCCTGAGACTGGAATTATAGACAGTTGTGAACTGTCATGTAGGTTCTGGGGATTGAACCTGTGTCTGGAAGCACAGCCAGTACGCTTAACCGCTGAGCCTTCTCTCCCATATTACTTGTTTCTTTAATTGGCTTCTTGCTGATGGCTGCCAAGCATACCTTGCTCCAGTTGCCAGGGACCAGCTCTGTCTGAACCTAATAACTGTGGTAGAAACACCGCCTTGCAGTTGGCCTCCATCAGTGCCCAGACAAGAGTCCCTGAGGGTGTAGGAGATGAACAAACCCCTCAAACTGATCACACCCATCACACTCCTCCACACATTAAAGACACACATGCAGGCTCACACCTCCACAAGGAACAAATGTCAGAAGCTTTGACAAGTGAAAGGGGAAAATGGCAGCTGGGAGGACCGGGGTGCCTGTGGGTGGGTGCTCTGGAGTTGCAGTGGCTTTTAACCTAAAAAAGAAGGAAGAAAATAAATAAGCCAAGTGTTCTAGTTTGCTTTTGGTGGCTGTGATAAACGCCATGACCAAAAGCAACTTGAGGAGGAAAGGGTTTATTTCATCATACAGTTTATAATCCATCGCTAAGGGAAATCAGGGGAAGAACTCAAACAGGAACCTAGAGGCAGGAACAGCAGCAGAGGGCATGGAAGAACACTGCCTACTAGCTTTTTCCCCCTTCTGGTTTGCTCAGCCTGCTTTCTTACATAACCCAGCCCCACTTGCTCAGGGGTGGCACTGTCCACAGTGGGCTGGACTCTCCCGCATCAGTCATTAATCAAGAAAATGCTCCATAGACATGCCAAGAGGTCAATATGATGGAGACGTTTTCTCAGTTGAGGCTCCTTTTTCTCTGATAACTATAGCTTGTGTCAAGTTGACACAAGAACCAAATGGGAAGGGAGGAAGGGAAGGAGGAGGGAAGTAGGGACGGCAAGAAGTGGACAGAACTCTGACATTTTCCTTGCCTGCGATGGCCCGGTGCTGCCCCCATCTCTCCTGCTAAGTTAAATTAGAACCAGCCCTTGCAGAGCACAGGACACTGCAACTTCAAGTATATGTGTGACCTCCACTCACTTCCTCCACTTTCTTAAAATGTTCCTGATGGCATCCCCACCCCTCTCTGGGCCTCCACAGGTCCCCAGCCCTCCCTCAGATGCAGAACACTGAAAACAATAACATGACCAGGCAGGGCTATCTCCCAGCACTGGCCTTTAATGATGTTTCTTCTCTCCCCCTGCCCCCAAATGATAGCCTTGTTCACAACAAACCCCACTAATTAATGGTGTTAGCTCTCCTCCTCCAACAAACCCACATAGCCAGGGACACCCAGGCCTTTCTGACTTCGAGGGCCCCCTCCTGTCTTCAGCCTACTCATCTGCTTCCTTTGTAGCCACTAGGCTCTTTCACCTCCTGCTGAGGAAGAATGGTGTATCTGGCAGCTGTCAACTCATTGCAAGGCATGGGAACTTTCCTGAATGTCTGCCATGTCCTGGGTCTGGTGCAGAGTGTGGGCAGGGGGTTGTTCCTCGGAAATGCCAGTACAAGCCTGGCCCAGATTCAAAGGAGAAATCAGAAAATAGGCAAGGGTGCAGTGAACGAAAGACAGAGAGAGAGAGAGAGAGAGAGAGAGAGAGAGAGAGAGAGAGAGAGAGAGAGAGAGAGAGAGAGAGAGAGAGAGAGAGAGAGAGGTGGGGAGTGAGGGGGTTGGGGAAGTGTAGGAGGCAGGAGGTCAAGTGCCTCCTCCAACAGGATCAAGTGGGCGGGGCTGAGCCCTCTGCACATGCGTGGTTTATTGTGTGGGTCTCAGGGCAAATGCTCAGGGCATTTTCAACTACTGGTGAGACCAGAACCTCCATCAGCAAGAGAAACGGGATGAAGAAGGATTGGCAGCGCCTGGGACCAACCCAGGGACATCTCCGGCCTACCCCAGAAGGGAATCACTGACAGCAGGCTCCTGGAAGGCAGTGTGCTCAAAAGGACCCTGGGTTTGGCTCCAGCTTTCTTCATTCATTCATAAACTCAATTGTCAATTTAAACTCCGTGCGGGATGTTGGGCTTGTGTCTAAATCCCAGTTCATTTCTTGAGCTTTTGTTTATTGTCTGTGTTACACAGGTAAAATAGCTGTGTCGGGGCTGGAGAGCTGGCTCAGCAGTGAAGAGCATGGGCTGCTCTTGCAGAGGGTTCAGGGTTCGATTCCCAGCACCCACGTTACAGGTTGCAATCATCTGTAACTGCAGTTCCAGGGGATCCAACACTCTCTTCTGACCTCCAAAGGTACTGCACACATGTGGCATGCAGACATACATGCAGATAAAGCACCCACACACATAAAGTAAAAATAAAAATAAGTAATAGTTGTGTTTCAGGGCTTTATGAAGACCAAATGAAATTATGTGTACAGGACCTGGCCTAGAACTTTTAAAACGTTAATTCAGGCTGGAGAAATGATTCAGTGGGAAAGAGTGCTTGCTACCAAGTCCAATGACCTCAGTTCGATTCCCCAGTACTCACATGGTAGAAAAATAGAACCAGCTTCTTCAAGTTGTCCTCTGACCTCCACACACGGACCATGCACATGCACACACACACACACACACACACACACACACACACACACACACAGAGTAAATAGATAAATAACCTAACAGCTCTCTAAAGCCCCTTCTTCTTCCCTGCTGTCAATCTCTGGAGAGAAGCGGCCTCACTCTGATCCTAGGCAGCGCTGTCCACTTCTGCCCTTGAAGAGGTTGATGAAGTGGGGAGCTGGAGAATGGAAGCAAGGATCAGGACAGAGAGCAGGTCCAAAGGCAACAGAGCAGGCCAGACAGAAATGCCGCAGGGTGGTGAGGTTTGAGACTAGCCACTGTCGGGGTTGTGAGGGGGTGTGTGTGGGAGAGAAAGCAAGCAGCTTCTCCCACAAGGACGCTTTTCTCAAAGTGGTTGACAATCTAAGAGGTGGGAGGTGGGCGAGGGAGCGAATCTATCTGTATCATGATCGAAGATCAAAACAACTTCTATTCTTGCAAATTCCCTTCGAAATCAGCCCCTTGGGGACTGGGAATGGAATGTATTTCTTCTCGAAGCTTACCAGGCAGCTGGCTCGGAGCCACCTGGCAGAGTCCCCACCAGGAAAGCTGTGGGAGAAGTAACAGGGCCCCTCACGTCGTCGCCGCCACAGTAGCAGCACAGGGAGCAGGCTTGTCGCTCCCGCCATGGTTTCCCAGCAGCTCCAGGTCATCTTGAGGTGCTCATCTTCTGCCCAGCACATGAGCTAAAACTGTGCTGTTCAATTTTGGTGCTTAAAAACCCTCAGAAAAGCATGGCATGTCTGAAATGCCAATCTTATTTAAGAAGACTTTTGTCAAGGAGGTGTGGAATCCTACTGAAATAAACGTGAGTGTTCTGTGAGGTATGCTTTCTCTCTTCCTTTCTTTTCTTTTCTTTCCTTTTGTTTGTTTGTTTTTTTTTTTTTTTTGGTTTTTTTGTTTGTGTGTTTGTTTGTTTTTTGTTTTTCCAGACAAGCTTTCTCTTTGTAGCCCTGGCTATCCTGGAACTTGTTCTGTAGACCAGGCTGGCCTTGTATCCACTTGCCTCTGCCTCCCGAGTGCTAGGATTAAAGGCATACTTCACCACTGCCAGGCTTTTGAGGCGTGCTTTTTAGACATTGAATGTGAGATCTCAACTTGAGTTGGCTGCTTTAGTCAGCACCCCTTGATCAAGTGTGTGACTACTCTTCTTCTGTTTCCGGCTGTTTTAGTGGCTCTTTTTTGAGTTCAGTGTTAACTTTTGGAGGTCACTGTGCCCATTCCAAATGAGACTCTACATCCAGTCACAGGCTGGCCTTATCTAGAGATCAGTAGGAAGAGGCCATCTGCACAGTTTCACTGACTGAAGTAGGCCTGGCTGTGGGTCTTTCCCAGAGCCAGTAGTGGTTCCAGTGTACACCCAGGGCTGGGAACTGCCCTCTACTGTAGTCAGAGCCTAGACCCTTTGATCTGATGAAATCTCCAGTTCTGTTTTTTTTCCCCATAAACAATAGATATATGACGTGTGTTTTTTCCCAGAACCACCACTGGTATCCTGACTAAAATCAGCTCCCCTCCGGTCTCTCTCTATATCAAGACATAGAGTCCTCCATCTACTCAGTGTCTGAACCCCCAAGGCGGACATTTTCTAAGCACGTACCATATGCAGACGCTGTGCTGACAATTATCTTTCAATACGAAAATTAAACCCAAGCCTGTACATGCTAGGCAAGCCCTCTACCACTGAGCTACACTCTCAGCCCTTGTTTGTTAGTTTATTTCTTTAAACAAGGCCTCACTGTGTTGTTCTCACTGACCATGAGCTCCCTGTGAAGCTCAAGCCGACCTCGGATTCATGATTCTCCTGCTTTTGCTTCCCAGCTACTGGGATTACAGGCACTCACCACCATGTCTGACCTATAATTGCTTAACACTACCCATGGAGATAACCATCTCCACCCTTCAAACAAGGAATCTGAATACATAAAATAATTAATGAAATAGGAATGTGTTCTAGATTTCCAGGATTCAAAACTATCCTGTCTGACTCAGAACTCCATTTCTCTCCAAGACAATAACATTGCCTTCCTGGTTCTCACTTTAAAGGCCTCTTCCTTATTTATTTAGTCACTTAACTGTCACTTATGGATTATGGATTCTGACAGAGACAGTAGGCAATAGAAGGACTTAGAGTCACTGAGAGTCGTTATTTCTGGTCTTCATTGGGCCCTAATGCAGCTAAATCCCCATCCTCAGACCTTCAGATGGACCTGGGGTAAGTGTTACTGGTTTTGATATAACAAGAAGAAGAGATGAGTCAGAATCAGGTATGGGTACAACTAACCTTCAAAGGCCCATTCCAGTAACCAACCGGCAGGTCCCTATCTCCCGAAGGTTCCACAGCCTCCAAATACGACACCGCTCCCTGAGGACCAAGTGTTCCCACATGAGCCTATGGGAATGCTTCATATCCAGACCACAGCACCACCCCATAGCTCATGAGGTTAATGTTCTTGTCCCTCCTGGTGCTACCGAGGCTTTGCCAACTTGACACAAGCTAGGATCTGCCTCCCGAGTGATAGGATTGGTGTGCCACCACTGCCTGACCTCTATGTCTAATTTAGTGGCTGGCTCTGTCCTCTGATCCCCAGGTAAGCTTTATTAGGGTACACAATATACCACCACACAGCATTCTTCCGTGGCCTCTGCTTCATTTTCTACCTCCAAGTCCATGCTTTGAGTTCCTGCTCTTCTGTAAAAGTAAGATATAGTAGTGCCTGTCTCTTAGGGTTGTGGTAAGGGTCTTAGAAGTGGCATCTGGGTCTTGGGGACTGATATCTATGCTTGCTCTCACCTGCAGCAATCTGTGTACTTGGGAGCATCCCATGAACTGCTCTGTCTGTGCTGCTGCTTTCCAGCATTAGTTCTTAGCTTATGTGCAGAGTAAACATGACTGTCATACACTGAATCCTTCTAGGCTTCAAGTCTAAGGTTCCTCTGCCTTCTTCCTATCCGGGCATCTTTCCCTTAACAACCACCTCCTTCCTGAATTGAATACACTTTCTAGAAGGCTGTCCTATAATTCATCTTGTCACCATCACGCTAACCACACCTAACATGCAGTAAACACACCGTGAAAGTATCAGGATATGTCCAGTCAAAGAAAAAGCCATTGTAGTAGGCAAGGTTTTCTTGAGGGACAGAATACACACACACACACACACACACACACACACACACACACACACACACACACAAAGGGTTTTAAAAGGTGCAGGAGATTCATTGAATTAACTTACACAATAGAGGTCTAGGCTACACAGTGTGTTTCAGGCAAACCTAGGCTACATAGTGGGACTCTGTTGCAAAATAAAATAAAATAAATAAAGGTGGGGATGGGCACAGAGAGACTAGAGGCAGCTGTAGAAAGGCAGAATTACTGTGTGCATGCTGGAAAGACAGACAGCCAAGAAGCTTCCCTACCCTGAAAGCTCAGCAGTGCCAATATGTTGCTGAAAGCCTGGAAACTTCCTGGAGAGTTGCTGATACCGAAAATCCAAAGAGGCTGGAGCCGAATGTCACCTGATGATCTCACCATCATCACTATTATATTACCATCACTACCACCACCAGCATCACCAGCATCACCAACACTACCACCACCACTACCACCATCACCACATGGCATCACCATCACTGCCATCATCATCACCACCACCACCATCACCATTATCACCACCACCATGATCACCACCACCATCATCATTATCACCACCACCATAATCACCACCATCATCGCCATATTACCACCATCATCATCACCATCACTGCCATCATCATCACCACCACCATCACCATTACCACCATCACCATTATCACCACCACCATCATCATTATCACCACCACTATGATCACCACCACCATCATCATTACACCACCACCATAATCACCACCATCATCGCCATACTACCACCGTCATAATCACCATCACTCATCACCACCCTCAGCAACAGCAGCAATAGACCAACTCACTGAGAAAAAATGAATGCACACTGCTTTCTCATCCAGGTCTCCTGACTAAAGGTATCTCCCACACTGGCAGGTCTTCCCCTCAGCCCCATCACTCTTCCGTAAGTCAGTTCTTTGGAAATGCTCCTGAAGACACATCAGTTTCTTGAGTCCTAGACATCTATCAATCCAGTCAAACTGACAACCGAGACCAACCATTGCAGCTGTTCTGTCTTCTCTGCCATCCACTCCCACTCTACCTCCATTAGAACGGTCCGTCCATATTTAATACTCATGCAAGGCGCTAGGAGGAGAGCCTTGCTTAGCTCCTGCTGTGACACAGAGGTCACTCTTGCTAAGAGGGGACTGGACTGTACCTGGCTTCAGACAGACAGAGACCTCAATGAATGCTGTCCCAGCAATAACTTGGAGTCTCTCCATGAGGAGGTTCACCTTCCTTACCCAGGTATTCATACCCCTCCTACACCTATCTTTAGGATCCTCTCTGCTAAGGCAGAGTCTATCCTCTCGGGGGCATACAGCAATCACTTAGTGTGTGCTTTTCAGTTATAGAAAGAATACAGGACTTGAACTTCCAGCTATTGATTAAGGGGAGGAGTTGCTGTGATGCCCCTTTTGTTCCAAAGCCTTTTGGATTTGGAGACAAAGGAACTAAGCTTCTGGCCTAACACAACTAGTAGGCTGCCAGGCAACAGAGGAGTTCCTCTAGCACAGGCCTGACTTGAGGCTGTGCAATGTGACCCCAGAATCCACAAGGCAGGCACAAGGCTGCTCTAAGCCAGGGCCATCTTGTTGAGGAATATACATTGCCCAAAGAGGTGCCAGCTCTTCAGATCACAAACATGGAAGATCGTTTTCCTCCAGGGGCCAACATTTTGCCAAAGGGGAAGAAACGTCCTGAGTCGTGGACAGAGACATTCTCCATGCTTCGTGTGGTACTCAGAGCACTTCACTGACACCCACCCCTTTGCAGGAAGATGGGTCTGGGAGGGAGGGAGGCAGTCACAATCCACTGCCTTTCCTCTGGGTTCCTCTGGGGACATGTTACTGAAGCCCCTCAATGGACAAGGCACTCACAACAGAGACTCCAGGGAACAGGTATGGGTCCACACTGGCCTGCATCACTTCCCTGTAGCTGTAGGACTTCCAAGCCTACAGGTTACAGCAATGTGGGATGCTTCTTAGCTGCTGCCCAGGGTCCAATTCAAATGTACTATGAAGCTGGGTACCCTCTTGTCTCTCATGTATGGTATGCAACATCTGCTCCCACTTCATCCAGGAGACCACCTACCTCCTGCCCCAACAGCTTCAGCACGTGTTGGATGTGCATGTGACTGCTCCTGCTGATGTGGACTTCTGCTGGCCAGTCTTATGCCAACTTGACAAACTAGCATCATCTGAAACAAGGGAACGTCAGTTGAGAAAATGCTTCTATAAGATACAGCTATAAGGCATTTTTTTTATTAGCGATGGATAGGGGAGGACCCAGCCCATTGTGGGTGGTACCATCCCTGGGCCAGTGGTCCTGGGTTCCATAAGAAAGCAGGCTGAGCAATCCAGGGGAAGCAAGCCAATAAGCAGCAGCCCTCCACGGCCTCTGCATCAGCTCCTGCCTCCAGATTCCTGCCCTGTTTGAGTTCCTATCCTGACTTCCTTCAACGATGAACAGTGCTGTGGAAGTGTAAGCTGAATAAACCCTTTTCTCCCAACTTGCCTTTTGGTCATGGTGTTTTGTCACAGCAATAAAACTCTAACTAAGACAGGACTGAACAGCAACCAGAGGTTTTTGGTGTCAGTCATCTCTAAAACTTGGGATTCTACAGTTAGCTCCAGGAGGGGGATATGGATGGCACCACTCACTGGCAGCATCCTGGTGCATCTGAAGTGATGCTTAGAGAAATTCTCCCAGAAAAACTCCAGAGCTCCGAGGTGTCCTGAAATCACCCTACAATCAGGAAGAGGATAGTTGGGTTCCTCGAACACAAGGATCTCTATGTCAAAGACTTGCAATGTTCTTGGGTTTCCAAGCAGGTGAACTTGGACTGACACCAGCCAAGGACAGACAACACCCACTGGGGACAGTTTCAGAGGCTTCTTGCGTGGCCTTAGCTTGGATACTTACTGCATATAGAGCTTCAGAAAATCCCCCGACTCTGCACACCCTCCCACCCTGAATCCATGAGCGGCAACTCAATTCTCGGTGACCTCACAAGGTGGTGTGAGCTGTTGGTAATGGAGTTTCTCAAGGGCGAAAGTAAAGCCACAAGATAGTAGGCTGTCTGCTCAGTAGTGTGGTCTGATCCTCTGGAAGCCAGGGTAGGCTCAGCTCCAAGAGATCCTAGCTAGCCCATCACTCAGCAGGTGGCTTTGCTAAGCTGATGGAACTCATAGGTGTTCTCCGACCCATGCCCACCACTTGGTGCCTTGGCCAGGGAAGAGAATCATGGGGCACTGGCCAGGAGTCCATTGCCCTCAAGCCACCTGGGGCCTGCTGCCATACCTTACAACTCCTCCATGTCAGCAGTAGCTGATGGAAGCAAAGGAAAGCTCATAACCCCTCAGTGATCCCTGGTGCCACAGCCTGAGGCCCCTCTTGCTTCTTATACAGATCGGTAGAAGGATTTCTGGAGCTATCAGTGCGTCTCCTAGGACTTAGGACTTGAGGTCTTGCTCCTCTTCCAGTTGAAGAAAAGCAAGTCTTTCCACAGAGTCAACATCTTAATGGTCTCATCCTTCTGGAAAGAGCAGATTGTAGGGAAGGTTCCTAATGAGCCCTCGGTGCCAAGGGGATAGAGAAAACGTCTCTCTTGGAAACATTGGGGCACCATTATTGTTGGTATCATTGTAGCTAAGACTTTCCACTGAAATATCAGACTAGTTAAATTCCCTCTCTGGCGTCGGGAACTTCAGGATAGGCCAGAAGGCCTGGATTGTTTTAGCATGGCCATCTTTTTACTGACCTCCTTAAGTCAAAAATCTCACTTGAGTGGACTTTTGGTCTTTCCTCCATTTCTGGACTGTCTGGGATCAAAGGCTAGGTCATAAACACAGGTCCCTTGGGGTTAAAGACGGGGGCTTGAAGCCACCCACCTCTGTACTGGTGGGATTTGAGTCAGAAGTAACTTCATCCCTCCCAGACGGGTTGGTCCAACATCAGAAGCAATCAGCCTCGCCTGGTGACTGTGGCTTAACCTGACCTTTTCTGGGGAGGAAGGATATGACAGTGGTCTACACCCCTGGAAAATCTAATTGGCTTGAAGGACAAGAGTTTTCCTGGCCTAGCTGGTACTGGTTACTCCACCCAGGATTCATTACTGAAGACACTCTGTGGGGAGTCCAAAATTCAGTTCTGATTAACTGAATGCCTACTAAGCGCCTATGTCCAGCTAGGGACAGGAGACACTGAGTGACTATTATGGCCATCTCTTGAATTTGCAGTAACTGGACAGTGTTGGCTCAACACCTTCCAGAAAACATTTCTGTCTAACCTGGACCCTCCTCACATGTGGAGTCTCTCTGCATGCCAGGGGCATCTGTGTGCTGTACTTAGCTTCCCGTGCAGAGGACAAGTTCTGAGGTCCTAGATCTGAGAACCGGAGGAGCAGAGTGTCAGTTAGAGAAGAGGTTAGAGCCTCTTGGGGTCAGAACAAGGCATGGTCCTCTGGAATTCTGCCTCACAATCATCTCCTCCAGACCACCTTCCTCCAGGCCACTTCAGCACCGGTGGGGGAGCAAAGGCCAGGCAAAGCTCACCACTCAGACACTTCTTTGGTAGAGCTTTGTTGGAAAGGATTCCCGTTGATATTTGGTCCCTTTCTGATCTTCATTGTTAGTAAACGCAGTTTTAGTAGGACGCTGGGATTTTATGAAATAAACATCTGTACCTGGTGGGTAGATTTCCCAGAGCTATCTGGGACCATCTAAGAAGTGTCCATCAAGCCCAGTTGGCAAGACCAATGTCTGCTGCTGAGAAGGAACTGCTTTCTCACATTGACTAGAAGATGGTCTATACATTTTCCTCCCCGCATTGATGCCATTCTGTCTTACCGACAAGATCAAACACACTTCATTGTGGGCGTGCATTACACTGAAGCTCCCATGTCCCCATCACTCAGGACCATGTCTGCCACAGGATGGATGCTCCTCTTTATGTAGATGAAGTACATGTAGGGACTGGAACCCCTGTCACTTAGCCTCCTCTTATCCCTACACACCCCTGCTTCCAGCACAGCAGGCTGCTGTCATTACTTGAGTGTCACCTTATTTAAGCCCAGCCCTGACAACAGAGTGGTCAGCACCCCCTTTGCCCTGCCTCTCTTCTGGTCTAGAGTTACAGAAAAGTGGGCGTGGCAGTTTGAATGTCATTGGCCCCCACAATCTCATAGGGAGTGGCACTATTAGGAGGCGACTTTGTTGGAGTGGATACGCCCTTTGTTGGAGGAAGTGAGTCACTGTGGGGGTGGGCTTTGAGGTTCCTATGCTCAGGATACTGCCCAGTGTCTCAGTCAACTTCCTGTTGCCTGCAAGATGTAGGACTCTCGGCTACTTCTCCAGCACCATGTCTGCCTGCATGCCACCATGCTACCCATCCATAATGAAAATGGACTGAACCTCTGAAAGAGTAAGCGAGCCATGCCAATTAAATGTTTTTTTTTATAAGAGTTGCTGTGGTCATGGTGTCTCTTCACAGCAATAGAAACCCTGACTAAGACAGTGTGTGTGCACTTTGGAGTCATGTAGACTGAACTTGACACTCTTGTTCTTTGTGCCTCTTCCCGGCCAGTCATTCTGCATCAGGGTTCCTATTTCCAGGGCAAAACAACACTATGGCCGTTAAATAGGATACAAATGTAAAGCGGATGCTTCAGAGTGGGGGACACGCCCCTTCCTGGCAGCCTCACACTAACCGAAAGTACCATCTGCCCAGACACTTCTAAACTTTCCAAATTCAAATCCTCTGAGAGTTTCCCACTTTGTATTTCTTTAAATTAAAGGGTATTTCTTGGGGTGTGGACATGAGCCAGCTATTTGAGGAAAGAGCATTTAAACCTACGGGTCATCTAAGCTAAGTAGACTCAGTGTGAGCCACAGTCCTCGCAGTTCTCAAGGACTTTCCCCAGCCTCTCAATTCCAAGTTCAGACTCCTCGGCCCCTCTGCCTCTTCACCGGAATGCCTAAGTGGAATCCAGCTTTGCATACACAAAGTGTAACTTCAGTTTTCCATCCAATTCTGCTCTTCCGGCACTGGGCAGTGGTGCTGCTGTCTACCCGCACTGGGCAGTGGTGCTGCTGTCTACCCAATTAAAATGCTGGAGTCACGCTTGATTTTCCCCAGCTTTGTGCATCTGGTCAGTCCATGAGCCCTCTCAGTTCTCTATAGAGTAGTCTACCCTATCTCTCCTAGCTGGGCAGCTGTTTCTCCACACAACAGGGCCTCCTATGAATTAAAAGAAAAAAAATTAAAAAAAAGATAAATCAGAGGGCTAGAGAGATAGCACAGGAGTTAAGAGCACTGGCTGCTCTTCCAGAGGACACAGGTTCAATTCCCAGCACTGCCATAGCAGCTCACGACTGTCTCTATCTCCAGCTCTGGGAGGGGAGGCCGGTGTCTGACGCCCTCTTCTGGCCTCCATGGGCATTGCATGCATGTGGTACCCAAACATACATGCATGCAAAAATACTCTTCATACACATGAAATCAAATAAAATCTTTTTTAATGTATATCAGATCTTAGTGAGTCTCCTTCATAAAACATGTTCCTAAACATTTAGGCTAAAATCTTTTCTGTGGTCTAAAACCCTCCTCACTGTCTAGAGCCTGCCTGTCTCTCCACCTTCATCTTCCCCTGACTTAGGTATTCCACATCTGTAAAGTGGGCGTAAAAACAATAGTTAGAATCCCTGACTTTCCACTTGCTCTAGGGGCAGAAAGTGCCCACCATCCACTGAGGCAGAGCAAGTCCTCCAGCCAGCATGCGCTCTTACGCACTAGTCCAACACCTGGCTCTCGGGGGTGTTCGAGCTGAGAAAGACAAGCACAGACTCCCTGAGGGGACCAGGGTTGCTGAAGGAGTTAAAGGGCTTCTTCTCCAAACCCCAGCCCTCCCTCTCCTGTGTCCACTTTATGAGCTTAATGAGAAACCCAGGCACTTCGCAAGAGACTGTACAAATAACTTCTGGGGCTTTGCTAACTTACTCAGCAGCAAGAGACCTGAGGCTGCCAGTGCTTCGGGGAAGATCAGTGGAAAGAGGTGGTTTTTACAGCGTTGGGCAGACAGAACTTTGTGGAGCTGAGTGTGAGCTCCTCCCGTACAGCAGAACTGAAAAAGCCCGCTTAGGCTCCTCAGCCCCTCTTCAAGATATTTGATTAGGAATTTGGGGGCGGGCCCTGGCCTGGCACAGACTCGCACACTCTCCGTAGGCACTCACTCCTCTCTCTCTCTCTCTCTCTTCCTCTCTCTCACATTCTCCAACCCAAGGAGGCCAGACAGAAGGACCGGGTCACTCTGAACGGTTCAACCCGAGGTAAGTGTGGTCATATTACGTTACATTTTGTTCTTTGTAATTCTATGAGAAGAAATAAAGGAGATGGGCAGGGCTGGGGAGACAGTAGGCAAAGATAGGTTATTCCTCCCACCTGGTTCATGACACCCAGGGATGCCGAAGAGAGGCAATGGCAGGGGGCATGAGCTCCAGCATGTTGCCTGTCTCCTAACAGCTCCCTGTGGGTGTTAGGGACCTCCATTTCATAGATATGAAAACATGATGGAAATTGCAAGAGCCTCTCTCCTGCTACCCATGAATCCCAAGGTGCTTGGAGCTCAGGGCACTTTGGAAGGTAGTCTTGGAATGTCCCAGATATCTCTTAGAGAGAGGCATGGTACCCAAATGTTAGGGGGTTAGTTTTGTGTAATGTGTATGTTTTTGGGATGATGGGGGAGAATAAAGAATTGACCGTGTCCAGGGAGTCATGGATGGGATAGTCTCCCACTCAGCCTAGGAGAAGGTTTTTAGTTTGACCTCAGCTCTGATAGGAGAGAATTTCCCTAGAGTGAAGAAATGAGATAGTATAGTAGCTCTTGAGCCAGGATCTCCAAGTCGGAGAGAAGCACTCCTGGGGCCCTCACACTGGACAGAAGGTCTCTAGCACAGGAAACCCTTTAAGGGAATGCAACCCTGAAGCAACATTCTAGATCTGGTGGGGCAAGGACAGGCCTGCACCGCCACCAAGACCTTCCAGCAGCCATGCCACTGAAGGGAGGCCACTGTGGCTGGGCGTGGAGCCCCCTGGAAAGCTGAGTCTTGAAGAAGAAGGGTAGCTCCCTTCTGCCAAAGTGCAGAGTCTGGAAGAGGGAGAGATGGAGACAGAGGCATAGTATGCCAGCCCTTTCTAAACAACCACCTTGGTCGGTCCTGCAGCAGCCCAGAGCTGTGCCTGGAAAAAATGCTCTCTTGGCAGTGGGCCGCTTCATCCGTCTTCTCTCCTGGCCTGAGTCAGGGACCAGCCAGCATCCTAGGCAGTGGGCAGTTGAGTCTGCTCCTCACAAACACTGTGGCTCTTTGTTCAAGGGCAGAGGCTGCCCCAGGATGAGCCAGGATGCCCATTCCAGTCATCCAGGAGATGGAGGGATGAAAAGACGTAATGGAACCGTGTTCAGGGAACAGAGGGGCCTGGCAGGGAGAGTGCCCAGAAATGGAGGAGTTGAGGTGTCATAGTCAGGGGTCCTCTCATCAGTTCATAGAGAATCTTTTAGTTCCTCTCCTGTCCTGTCCACATTGCCAACCCCAGCATGGCCCAACAGTGAGAGCACTACAGGAAACTCTCTTGGGCCAAGAGAGGTTCCAAGCAATCTCTGTCCTTTCTGAGAGGTCCCCCTGCTCACAGGGACTACTCAGAGCCCTTGTCATAGGAACCTTGGGTAGGGTCCCCAGGCCAGATATGACACCCCAGTCTCCCATCTTCTACATCTCCAGGCTTTCTCCTGGAGGCCCCTGTGTGCCTTGTTCTTGTCTTGCTGTCTTGGTGACAGGCTCCTCGGAGCGTGGGTGGTAAGTGAGCCTGGAAAGACAAGTGACGTCAGCTGCAGGAGGGAGCTCAGAAGAGGAGAAAGGATGCACCAGGCACAGTGGCGCACGCCTTTAACCCCAGCCCTGGGGAGGCAGAGGCAGGCAGATTTCTGGAAGTTCCAGGCCAGCCTGCTCTACAGAGTGAGTTCCAGGACAGCCAGGGCAGACAGACTCGTGTCCCCCACCCCCCCCCAAAAAAAAAAGAAAAAGAAAAGGGGATACTAAATCCCACTTCCAATCCTGGCTATGCTTCCATTTCTATCCAAATCTCAGTGCCCCTAATCCATTTCAGTTGCCTCTCATGTAGCTATTGCAATCCCCATGGCGGGTGAGAGGAGTATTAAGTCCTTCCGTCTTGAGGACCCCAGGAAAGAAAAGCAGACACAGTGCAGTCAGCCCAGAAGACACTCACTAAAGCCATGCTGGGTTCCCAGTCTGGAAAGTCTGCAAGTCTGAGTACACACGCAGCCGCAAGCTGCTAACCCGTGCGTTTTCTCACCCAGACGACTCACAGACGATGGCGCTTTGGAGAATGGCCCAGACCTTGTGGTGGCCACAGGGGAACCACACCCTCCCACACACTCAGGACCAGAAACCCCCAGGCTGCCCGAGAGACCAGAAAATCTTCCAGAAGTAGCTCAGCTATTCCCTTTCCACACCTCAGTCAATTCTGGAGGCATCCTGGATACAGAAAGAACCAGGAGACTCTTGTGCTTGGACTCTCAGAAATGATTTCCCTGGGAGACCAAACTAGGCGGGAATTCAGACCTCAAAAGTATCCCACTGTTACTGGTACAGGAAGGTATACAGCTTGGGGGAGGGGATGCTGTGGACTTCTCAGTTTCAACAACAGAACCTTAGGATGCTAAAGGACTTGAAGGACCTGCCCTTCCCTAAACTGTAGCCCCGCCCCTTCCCAAAACCAGCCCCACGCCTCTCACGTTCCTTCCTAACCTCAGACTCTTCGTTGCTGCCTGAGCAGAAGCGAGGGCGCTGACCTTTCCCAGACACCCAGGCCCAGCTCCCTGGGTGTGTAGAGCCGGTAGGAGGAGGCATCTGGGAGGGGAAGCGCAGCTCCCGTGCTTGACTGCCCAGTCACGGCGGGCGGAGGAGTCACCTGCACAGCTCAGAGCCTATGGCCGCCCTGAGCCGCTCATCTCCCCTCCGGCACCTCCACTCACGCCCACGCTTGCTCTGTTCTCTCCCTTTCTACAGAGACAAAATGCAGTGGGCCTCCATCCTGCTGCTGGCAGGGCTCTGCTCACTTACCCAGGGCCAGTATGACGAAGACTCTCACTGGTGGATCCAGTACCTCCGAAACCAGCAGTCCACCTACTACGACCCCTACGACCCTTACCCCTACGAGCCCTCTGAGCCTTACCCCTACGGAGTGGAGGAAGGCCCCGCCTATGCCTACGGTGCACATCCTCCTCCAGAGCCCCGTGACTGTCCCCAAGAATGCGACTGCCCACCCAACTTCCCCACAGCCATGTACTGTGACAACCGCAACCTCAAGTACCTGCCCTTTGTGCCCTCCCGTATGAAGTATGTCTACTTCCAGAATAACCAGATCTCCGCCATCCAGGAAGGTGTCTTTGACAATGCCACTGGGCTGCTCTGGATTGCTCTCCATGGCAACCAGATTACCAGTGACAAGGTAGGCAGGAAGGTCTTCTCCAAGCTGAGGCAACTGGAGAGGCTGTACCTAGACCACAACAACCTGACCCGGATGCCCGGCCCGCTGCCTCGATCCCTGAGAGAGCTCCACCTGGACCACAACCAGATCTCACGGGTCCCCAACAACGCTCTAGAGGGCCTGGAGAACCTCACAGCATTGTACCTCCACCACAACGAGATCCAGGAAGTGGGAAGTTCCATGAGGGGGCTCCGGTCCCTGATCCTTCTAGATCTGAGTTATAACCACCTCCGAAGGGTGCCGGATGGTCTGCCCTCCGCCCTGGAGCAGCTGTACCTAGAACACAACAACGTCTACACCGTCCCTGACAGCTACTTCCGGGGGTCACCCAAGCTGTTGTACGTGCGGCTGTCACACAACAGCCTCACCAACAACGGCCTGGCTACCAACACCTTCAATTCCAGCAGCATTCTCGAGCTCGACTTGTCCTATAACCAGCTGCAGAAGATCCCTCCTGTCAGCACCAACCTGGAGAACCTCTACCTCCAAGGCAACAGGATCAACGGTGAGATCTGGGGAAGGGAGGGGACTCACCGAGTGCTAATGGGAATACAACAACAACAACAACAAAATAATAATAATCACAGGGAGTCAAACCGTCAATCAAAACTCTTGCCACCAAAAACCCTGCAGACAGGCTCACACTGGTCCTCCAGCAGAGGAAAGAGAGCCGCTAGGAAGCTGGTTGGCACCAAAGGCCACTCTTAGGAGAAGCAAGCTTCAGTCTAAAGCTTTCCGGGTGAGCACAGGGGCTGTGGGGAGGCAGGATGGAAACAATCCGCACAGGGAATTGTCAGGAAGAACTGGTCACTTAACAAGTCACCTGTGGGGGACAGCCAGGGACAGTCGTGTTTGAAAGGAATGGGTCATAGGTTAGGAGCAGTGAGAGGTGAGTTTAGAGAGACTCTAGACTAGTGCTTCTCAACCTGTGGGTCACAACCCCTTTGGAGGTCCAATGACTCCTTCACAGGGGTCGCCTAAGACCATCGGAAAACACAGATATTTACATTACACTCGTAACAGTAGCAAAATTACAGTTATGAAGTAGCAATGAAAATAAGTTTATGGTGGGGGGGTTACCCCAACATGAGGAATTGTATTGAAGGGTCGTAGCATTAGGAAGGTTAAGAACCACTGTTCTAGAGGAATATTAAAGGAAAAGACACTTTGTTATCTTCTGGGGCCTGCCTTAGGAGGAGGTTGCACTAAAAAGCCGAGGTCTCTGAGCATCCTTATTATCACCAGCAGATGCAACCTCTCTGTTGCCCCTGGTAATCCTGCCTGACAGCCTCGTCTTCTGGTTTGAGTGTTTGTTTTCTAAACCTACCAGTTGGTGGACAAAAACGGGCAGCTTCCCAGAACTGAATGTGGGACTTGCCGGTTCTCGCTGGAGTCCAAGGAGCCCCTGGTGGCAAGGCAAATGTCCTCCCTGAGACAACGTGAGCCTGGCCATGCAGAAGCCTTCGGGGTGGAGCACAGGACTGTCTGTGTTTTGTAAGAATTTCCCTGCCTAGGCAGGACCACCTCTCTGAGGCTGAGAGCTAAAAGATGAATTTCTGTGCCTAGTGGCCTTTCAGCCTCTTCTGGTTAGGACCTCATGTTCAGAACACGCTTGCATTACCCAGGTGGCTTCTGATGTCTTTATCTCAGCTGGAAGGGACTGAGCCAGCATTTAGCCTCCCTCCCCCTGCAGCCCAGTGTTCTGCTCTGGGGAAGGGAGGCCTGTAAGTGACCATGCAGAGGACTGTGAAGTTCTTTTGGCCTGCTGAGAAGGAATGAGCCATCAAAGCACAGGAGAGACCCAGCCCTGGCCTCTCCCCCGTCCCTCTCTCCTCTCAGGAGGGCAGATCAGTCATTGAGCAAGACGTTAACAGACAGACAGTCTTTCTCAGAGGGACCAGGGGAGGTTGTGGTGGGCCTGTGAAGGGGAAAGGTGTCTGTCTGGTCCTTACATTTGTACTGCAGGGCACCGTTATGTACACCCTAGCTTGGTTTTTACTTCAAGTCTCTCTCTTTGGGGAGGAATCTTGTGAGTCCCAAGGTGACGGCGGGAGTCATTTACACTCCCTTAAAGATATCACATACCACCAGAGTGTGGCATTTTCTCACAGTTTTATGTCCCACCCTGTAGTCATCTACCACCTTCTCTGCATCCACAAGAGCTGTCACAGAGGAAATGTCACACTATACGCTGTACCTCATCCAAGTGTAACTCTGAACATGTGGCAGGAAGGAGCTCTGGGAAAGAGCACATGAGCTAATGCCTGACTATCCAATCAGAGAGAGGTGGCAAGGAGAGGCTGTCACAGCCTCTCGTCACCCTTCTGTCTTTATGCAGACATATCCAGTCAGATACAAGGTGATCCCTCTCCCAAAGGCTAATCCAAAAGTAAAGTATTCAGTGAGTTGTCCTGAGGCCCTGCAAGGAAGCTCTCTGTTCAAACCCCTAGAAAATGTCAGTATCTACCCCAGCTCCCTATGTGCCCAGTTTGGGTCTAATCCCTTCCTTCCCTATCCTGGTTATTATTTAGTCTCTCTCCCAGCTTCTTCTTAATAAATGGAGTAACCCCCATGCCGTATCACTCCTGGATTGTAAATAGTGTGTGCAAAGCGCATGATCCAGAGGAGCGGGCACGCGGCTTCGCAATGAATCCAGGGTAGCACGTTGTCAGCTTGTCTTCTTGTTCCCATTTTAGAGTGGATGGGTACAGGATGGGTACTTGTTTTCTGAATTTCCAGGATGGAGACATGAGGTATAATGAAAGAAAAACCACCTCCCCAGCTCACCCAGCATAGGGAAGGGGTGACCTGGGGATGCCTGCCCTTTGTCAGAGGTCCCAAAGGCAGGCATTTCTGACCGAGAACAAGGAACAACTCATCTGGTTCCCTAGTTTGATCACCACACACACTGAGGAAACCAGGAAAGAGATCTTCCAGCACTGGGAGCCCAAGACCATGTTGGGGTTAAGGTGTGATAAGAGCATTTATGAGGGGGAGCTAACAGAAGAGGAGCTCCAGGCCTGTGAGCAAATAGCTAGGCAGCCACCCCCCACCCCCATGCTTCCTTCCAATGCCTCTCTCAGTTTTTCCAACCTAGCAGAGAGAGAGAGTGAGGAGACAGAGCCATGGAATGTTATTCAGAAGCTGTGGGGTCCAGTGGAGCAGGGCAGGACTGGAATTTGGAAAGACTTATGTCAGTATTTAATCTAGGCTGGAAAAATGTCTGCCAGGGCCTCCTCACAGAAGCCCTGACCTACTGTGGGCTTGAGGAAGATAGTGTGTGGGGGGGTGGCTCTCAGAACCCCGTGATTATCTGATCTAAATGCTATGTCTAGTTGCTCACAGATATGACCCACATTTGTGTGCCCACAACTGGGAACTTGGATTTTTAGCAGTCTGCAGGTCCAGGTTGGGACTTTTATCTCAGTCCCAAATAGAATTGGAAGTGATAAAGAAGCTCAGCCACCACATTCTCCCTAGGCCCACTCCCACCCCTACCCCCACCCCACACAGATAACCGACCCAACGCCCCTCTAGACTATACCCACTAAATCTATTCCCGAGGACCGGAGGGAAAACACCAAGAAGCATTCCAGATCTTCCACCCCTCCTCAAAGGCACCCACTATTTTCCAGCACCCCACTCTTCCCAGAACCTAATTATTCTCCAGGTCTGAGTTCTGTATCTGTCTGCAGGGCCAAGTGGTTTTGTCAAAGCACCCCAGCCTGTCTTGGTCAGCTCTTCATGGAGATTAAAAACTGGTGGTGTTCATTCAAAACCAGGCTCTTCCTCGGCCTCAGCCTTCCGCTCCCTCTTCCTTGGGAACCTTCATTTTCACACTGACTACCTCCCCGGGGGGGGGGAACCCCCTCCCCGTTGTCTCTAAAAAGTGGGTTAGCTCCTCCCAGCTCCTTTCTGACCACAGTTCCAGGCACCTTTGCAAGATGCGGGAAGTCTCTGGTGTGACAAAGCCAGCCCCGCTCTGCACCCGGGGTGCAGCTGCCAGCATTATATGATGTTCGCTCCAGACCCCACTGGCACCTCATTCCAACCCAGTTCACAGAGCATGACAAGAGTGGCCTCGTGGGGACCCAAGTGGAAGGAAGCCCTGACAGGCTTCATGGCCTCCAGTGAGGACTTCGCCGTCTCTTTTGGAGTTTTAACTGGGATCTTGATTTTTTTTTTTTTCCTTTCAAGTTACTGATGGTAGCCTGGAGACAGGTGGTTGACTCTGGTTGACTCATCCCAGAGGACAACAGAGACAGCTGTGGGAGGTTTTATGTTGCGACAGAGCAGAACTGTGACGTCTGTTTCACGGCTTAGGGGTTCCTCCACAAGAGTCCTCAGAGACTTCTGAGAGGAAAAGGCAGCAAGGTCCTGGGGGGATGGCTCTGCCTCCACCCCAAGTCCAGAGTTCAGACCCCCAGAACCTATGAGGTCTGGTGGAAAGGACACCCAAGGACATTCAGGGCCCATAGAACCAAGTGCGGGCGGAAGAGGAAAGTTGGGGACTGGGCTCCAGGAGCGGGAACAGCACCCCGGTGGCGCTAACAGCCCACCTGTGATTCTAGCCTCAAAAGACAGATGATCCTCAACTTAAGACAGCTAGCTACCTACCAAGAGTAGACACACCAGGGAGCTCTGGGTGTGATTAAATGACCTTACCTCAGTGAAATAGGCAGTTGATGAGGATTCCTGACAGTTGCCTGGGGCCTCCATATACTTACACACAGATGTGCACACATATACAGCTGTTTCACATACATGTAAACATGATACACACACATGCACGCAACACACACACACACACGCGAAATTGGAAAAGGAAAAATAATAAAAGAGGCAGACTACAAGGTTGCTAAGGGCCGCAGGATGTATATATATTATAAGAACTCAGCTGGTTATGGCAAAATCACTACCTGGAGGGATCAAGGAATTCCTCCAGAGGAAGCCAAATTCCAAGGAGCTTTTGGTGTTATTTGGCTTGCTATATATCAGCTGTCTTCGGTTATGAAAGTCATGTGTGCCTTCATAGTTTTCCCAATTGATTTTTCCCTAAGAAGGGCTAACAGTGTGGACTGATCACTCTCTGGACATATACATTCAAGGTATTTGGAGAACAGCCTCAGGAAAGGCTTCCTTCCCCCCAGCCCATCCGTTTCTCCCCTTTCAGCACTGGAATCAGATATCTCCCTTAGCCACTTTCAAGAACTAACAGAAATAACAGTCCAGACCACCACATGCTAGTCTCCTGATTTAAGGTAAATTCCACAAGGAGACACCACCTAGGTCAGGTGGACCTTAAGTAATAAATAGCTTTACACAATTTAGCTTGGACCCTCCTTTCTTACAGCCTTACTAACTTTACAGACCCCTAACTTCTTACCAAACCACATCTCAGAATGTAGACTGAGCACATAGATCCCCTTTTTCATGTACTAACCGGTCGTTAGCACTCACAAGGTGAGGTGGTACATGCCTGTAATTCCCACACTCAGCATGTGGAGGAGACAGGAGCATCTGGAGTTCAAGGCTATGCTTAGCTACAGAGTAAGTTTGAGGCTGATCTGGACTATATGAGATCCTGTCCCCCAAAGTAAAAAAAAAAAAAAAAAAAAGCCTATGTAATCATATGCAAGAGGCGGGGGAATCATTTATTTGATTTTGTTTTATTTAGTATGTTTTTTGAGACAGGGTCTTTCTATGTAGCCCTAGCTGTCCTGGAACTCACTGCGTAGTTCAGGCTGGCCTTGAACTCACAGAGATCTGTTTGCCTCTGCCTCCCTAGTCCTAGGCTAAAAGACTTGTGACATCATGCTTGGCCTTTTATTTGACTTTGGAGCCCTGCGGCAACGCTGCGTTTTCCAGCCTGCCTTCCCCTTCCAGCCTCCTGAAGGCTCAGGCATACAGACACTCGTCTCTAAAGACAAGATTTCTCGCTTTCACTTCCTACCACTTTATGTACCTGCAAAACGGCAGGAAATATTCGAGAACGGTGTCCCTCGGTTTCCGGAGCGTTCTCCTTGCAGACTGCCATCAGCAAAGCCCTCCTCCCAGACGCAGCCCAGCCTTCACAGCGACGGTGGTGGCCACCTACCCTCTGCCGCCCCCTGCTGCCCACACACAGGAAAAAACAAAAAAACAAAAAACAAGGCTTGGTGGGAAGGACACCCAAGGATATTGGGAGGTCAATGGAGCAAAATACAGGTTGGGGTAGGGGAGAAGGAGACAGAGCTGCAGAAGCTGAAACAGGACCGGTTGTGTTCCCAGCACTGTCCTCAACAGTGCCAATCCTCCTGACTCCAGGTCTAGCCCCGTCTCTTCCTCCCCACACCCCACCCCTGTCTTTATTCTTTATTTCAGCGGATTCAAAGGGGGCCCTCTAAGTCCATTTTGTATCTGACTCCTAAACTGCGCCTCTCCCACCCGCCCACCCTTCTTGTCCCGCCAGAGTTCTCCATCAGCAGCTTCTGCACGGTGGTGGACGTCATGAACTTCT